>NC_035437.2:101209386-101435162 GCF_002127325.2 Helianthus annuus
TATTTTCCCATTATGATTTCAAAACACTTAAGTTTGTTTTAATCAAAATGGTTTTCCGGGAAATAAGTTTTGTTGATAAACTCATCACTTTGTTTTTCAAACACTTTTTATGAAAGTTAAATCAAGTTCAACTTAATGACCTTGATTAACCACTTTGCAGGCAACAACCCACTTTTCTACCACTTGCAGGTTTATTCAAACACACATTCAAGAATGATGCCGATTCCTGCTCCACGATTACCAACTTGGGAGCTCCGGCAAGTCAGGTTTTTCAGTTAAAGAGATTCTCCCAAGCCTGACGGTCCTTGGAAGATTCCAAGTTATCAACGCTCGGTTTCTTTCCTTTCATCTTCTTCTCATAAAATTCTTTAACCCCTTTTGCCTTCCCATCAATCATTTTTCCAAAAATATGTTCCACTTTGGGGTTAAAAACTTTTTCAACATCAAATTCTTTCTTTTCAGAAAAGAATTGATTTGAAATCTCAACTTTTCCAACTTTTTGTTTAAAATTTTCAGCCCTCAATGGTGGAAAATTTGCTTCATCCATTGGAGGAACTGAATTTTCACCTTTTGATTCAACTTGTGGCTCCTCTGACTTTGTGAAATCAGATTCATCACCAGAAAATAGCTCCTCTGATTTTGTCGAATCTGAATTATCGCTAGAACTATCATCAGATCGCTTAACAACCCACTTTTGATTATCAAGATTTGCTTTTCTCTTGTAAAACCTTTTTGAACATTCACCAACCTCAAATTTTGAGTTTTTGAAAACTATAAAAGGTTTGGTTGGCGGTTCATTTTCAACCATCTTTTCTTTCATTTTAAGAAGCACTCCCTGTTTTGTTTGAATTGCCTTTGGACAGTTCTTGGCAATATGACCAATTGTTTTGCATTGAAAATAGATTCTCGTCTCTTTCTTTTGAACAACTTCATTCTTCATTCCTTCTTGCTTCTTTGTAAGGAATTCTTTGTTAGATTGCTTCCAGAATAAGCTTTTCTCCTCTTCTTTCGAGCTTGCTCCTGAAACAAAAACAGTTTTTGGTTTATATGTTTTTTCATTTTTATCATTTTTTGGTGGTATAAAACTTAAACCTTTCTTTTTGAAATTACCGTTATGGTTTGGTTTCTTTCGATAACCAGAACCAGAACTGTAACCCTTTTTTCTTGTTTTCTCTTTGTTGGACTCTTGAGGTGTATTTTTTAGGTTTTTCAGAAAAATTTACATTTTTATTTCAGAAATATTAATTTCTGTTAGTTTGAAAACCTTTTTAATCATTTCAGTTTTGACGCCTCTTATTGGAAATTCTTCATCCGAATATAATTTGTCAGAATCATTCAAAGTAAATGCCACTTTGAACGTTTCATCATTCAAATTAGATTTTGATAACAGAAATTCTTTATTGTAAACCCGTTTGCCCTTTTTGACTGTTTGACTTGGAGTGCCGGACTCAGACTTTGACTCTGACTTAGACTTAGACTCCTTCGTTTCATCGTTATCTAACACATGATCCACCACTTTCTTTATTAACTCGGATTCATGATCAGTGTCAGATGATGTGAACGTGACATCAATGTTGTCTGGCAAATTATCTGATGACTCAGACTCCCACTGTAAGTTGGTTGCCTTTTGGACTCTTTCTGAATTTGGATTTCGTGGAGAATATCCATTTTCAAGTGGGGGTGGACACTTGTTGTAACTGACACTTTGTTTCTTACCAGAAATTTTCATTTCAGTTTTCTCTTTTGTTTCATAAGTCTTTACTTCAGATGTGACTTCTTCAAATGCCTTCATGCCTTCAACTGTTGGATAAATCCTGTCAATAACATAAGAAGTACATGAGTAACTTTTTAACAACCTGTTTACTCTTTCTGTTTCAATCCTCTGGGTTTCCAGTTTCTGTTCCAGCGCAGCACACTTCTCAATATAATTGTTGACGACTTTCTGCTTTGTAATTAAAGCTCCTTGAAGTGTTTTCATGGCTGTTACTTGTTCACTGCTTGATTGATTGTACTGATTCATTGCTTTGTTTAGAACATCATAGGATTCTTTCAATCTGTTCATGTTATGAATCAAAGTACTGTTTTGCTTCTTCACTGCTTCACAATTTTCACATTTCACAGTAATCTTTTGTGCATCAGCTTCTGCTTCAACTTTGAAAACTGGAACTTCTTTTACCTTTTTCTTTATCACACAAGCTTCTTCATCATCACTGCTAACTTGTTTTTTAACTTTCTTCTTTTTCTTTCGAACTTTTCCATCATCACTGTCACTCTCTTCTAGCATTCTCAAGTGCTCTTTCATTCTGTTTGCATAATAATCATCATCATTATCACTGTCTTCAACAACTCGAGCAACAAAAGCTTTGGCTTTTAAAATCTCTTTATCCGGACAATAATTGTCCCAGCTAAAATTTTCCCAGCTAAAACCTTTTGGTAATTTTTCATCATCTTGATCTATTATACCCTAAAGAGCTCTCTTTGATGATTCTTCGATCGCCTTCTTAGCATGTGCAGTTTGTGGTTCTTGTTGATGTGGTTGTTGAGCAACTTGATGATAAATCGCTTTCTGATAATAATCGTTGTTGTTGAAAGGATTTTGAGCTCCACTTGCTTCGCGGTTAGTGCACTCTCTCTTGAAATGCCCTTTTTCCCTGCAACGAAAACAAGTAACTTTAGATTTATCAAATCCTAAAGTAGAAACATTTGCATCACGGAAATCATCTCTTCCCATAATTTGTTTAAACTTTTCGGCTCTCTTCAACACACTCGCCATACACCACTTTATATGCATCAACTCCATCTCCTCAACATCAATTTGATCGTAATCCTCTTTTGTCAACATTGGATTCCCGATCCTTCCTGCAACTAAACTCCTATATGAATCTAATACAGTGACCAACAAAGACATATGACTTTTTGCAACTTCTTCTGAGTAATTCTGATCATTCTCGAGATTTAGTGCAATGTTGCATTGTAGAACTTTGCCACTCTTTTTCGTTGAAAAATTTGGATCAAACGATGGATATGAAGGAAATCCAGTCTTGCTACTAGATCCTTGAGAAGACCCTCCAGACGAACTTTTAGCATTGAATGCAGTTTCGATCTTTGGTGACATGTTAGTCTTATCATTGATACCTCCTTTGTAATAAAGCCCAATATCTTGTTCACCATCAAACTCCTTCATTCTTGAGATCTTCCTTTGTTCCATTTCTTGAGCTTCAAGTTTTTCAATAAACTTTCCTAGTGTTAGATTTCCAAAATCTTTCTTATTTCTCAACATCATAAGATACGTGCCCCAAGTTTCATGGTGGCAACGCATCAGCTAACTTTTCAATCAATTCTTCATTATCTTTTGTGATGCTCAACCTTTTCATCTTAACAATTAGATAGCAATATCTTTCTATGATCTGCTTGGTGCTTTATGTTCTTAAACCACGAATTAGATCAAATTCTTTCTTCAAAAGCGATTTTTTGTTCTTGATCATTTCTTTACTTCCAACAAACTTCGATTTTAATGCTTTCCAAATTGAATATGCACTTCCATTGTGTTGCAGTAAAACCAAGATATCTTCCTTAACAGCTTGATGCAATAAACTGGTCATCGTTTTTTCATCTTTGTATTTCTTTTTCTCTTCAGCACTTAGATTTTTAATAGCAATAACCTCTTCATCATCATTTACCGGTCTAACATATTTTGTTTCAACACAATCCCAAGCATCTAAATAATTTGCTTGAACCCAATTTTCAAATCTTTCCTCCCATCCCTTGTACTCCTCAATATTCATGAGCTTTGGCGGTTTTTGCATGGTTCCCGTTTCATTTTCTAACATTGGGTTCTGTGCAATAGTGATCGGAGTAGCAAAGGCGTTGTAAAATTCTTCTTCCATGATTCAGTTTTAAAATTTCACAAACTTTGAATTTCAAACGAAATGTTCTTCACACGAAATGACCTTTTCAAACGAAATAACTCTTTGATGCGAAATAACCTGCAAGACAACTTCAAATGAAATGATCCACACGAAATAATCCCTTTCACACGAAATGACTACTTTGGTGCGAAATAATTGATTTCGTACAAAATGAAATCAATTTTCAAGCGAAATAACGACAACTTGATACGAAATAGGTGATTTCGTACAGAATAAAGATACTGTCACAAGAAATGGTCTATTTCGTGCGAAATGAATGCGACAGAAGCTATTTTATGCGAAATGAAAGTGTTATTTCATACGGAATGAATGATTCTGAGTGATTTCGTGCGAAACGAAATGTTCAATTCATGCGAAATACTGCTGATGTCATCATCTCGGCTATGTTTTTGTCAAATTGATCAAGTTTTAGTCCGATTTTAGGTCCAATTCTTTCAAGGCTTTGTTAAAACACAGTTTCGCAAATAATGGGAGAAAATCAAGCCATTTTAACCGTGAAAACTTGTTAATTTTGAAAAAGAAGGTGTAGAAATCAGAATTTTGAGCTGAATCGGTAAGAACTCTTCCTCTTGAGCTCTAATACCACTTGTAGGATCGTTGTGCAGCCCAAACGAGTCGATCAGAAGAGCTTTTGCTCAATACGAGAGGCGGAAACAAACGTATTGAGTTGATTCAGCTAGATATTCACTTTAAATGTCTTTTTGATTGATATAACAATGATTTACAACGAGTATTCACTTTAAAGGCATGACAGGTATTTGTAGGCAGAGCTATTTCGTGCGGAATCAACTCACACGAAATAGTGATTTCATGCGGAATAGCAAAACTCATTTCGTACGAAATGGTTAAACCCATTTCGTGCGAAATAGTCTTTCTATTTCGTGTGAAATAGCCATCAATACACATTTCTTGTTTTACGTGCCCTGATCTATCTATTCAAACACAAGACTCGATACAAGATGAAGTCGACAGACATATGCACCAACAAGGTTCCCGTAGAAGAAGTGTCTTCGTCCTTACCACCATTAAAATGGTCTGAAGAGACCTTTAACGGGCTTATTACCGGGATCAAGTTCCCACCGAGTTGGGGTGCTCAATACCCTCAAGAAGGTCAGACGGCGGCATAAGCACCGGCCGGTTACATCACTTTATTCTGGGAGTATTTTGCCGATGGTAACTTCTGGTTACCCGTTACAAAGTTTTTGCTCAAGGTGCTTAGTCATTACCGGTTCCACTTATCACAGTTACACCCGATGGGCATGGTTCGTATACGTCAATTCGAATTCCTTTGCCAATCGATGGGTATTCAGCCAATGGTTGATCGGTTTCGGGTGTTCTATCAATTGCACTGTTCATTGGGCTTCTAGTCATTCCAGCAACGCTCATTGGCGAAGAATATTTTGCATGTGCCCCCTAAATCATATCATGACTGGAAGCCAAAATTCTTCTTCATCAAATCAGGGGTGATACCACTAAAGATGGAGTTTCGAGGTGTGGATGAGATCCCATTAGAGACCATGGATGCTTCGGTTGATGAAATATGGTATCAAGATATCAAGGGAATCCCCTCCATCCAACTGCCGGAAAGAGCACTAGTTGCTGCGAAGATGAGCTTGTTATGGAAAGCAAATCGTACTGACAAGCCAGTATACATGGAAGAGAAAACCAGTAAGTCACAAAAATCTCTTGCTCATGTTGTAAGTACATAATGAAATTATTGGTAACAGTTTCTCTCTTGCAGAGGTTGCCTGTATGTAGTGGCGTATAAAAGGGAGAAAGGAAAAATGACCAGTGTTCCGTTGGAAACAGGTGAGAAGCCATGGTACCACCAAATTGTGGGGAATTTTGCACATCCCAAGGATGAAGACCTGCAGGCGCAACCTGCTCCTGGTGCTGGTAAGTACTCACCCTTACATGTGTGAGTAATATTGCAATATTACTCTTTACTGATATTGCGCTTGGGTAATATTGCATTATGACCTTTATCTTCCTATTGGTTAGGCGAGTTGATAAATTTAGGCATAGGCACTGACTCGAAGAAAAAGAGCCGTGCAACTCCTCCCACCACTATGCCCAAGAAAGCAGATATGCCTAAGGCGGAAAAGAAGAAAGGTATGCGCCTTGTATCTGACTCTTGGTGTGATTACGTAGTGGTGTCTGATTCATTAGAGGGTCTTGCGCATGTAGGTTTGAAGAAACCTAAAGCGGAGCCTCAAGATACGATGGATATTCCTGCATCGAATCAAGATGATCCGATTGATCTGGATTCTAGTCCTGAGCCGTTGTTAAGAATAAAAGCAGAGAAACGAAAAAAACCTGAAGGTGGAGCTGCGGCGCAACCTATGAAGAAGATGCGCGGAAGAAGATTGGTAAGAAGGGTGATCTAGACGCCCTTGCTGCTACGCTTTCACCAGATGAGTTTCTTTTTCAGGCTTTTGCCCATGTTGTATAGCAAAGTAACCTTGTTAATTTCGTGCAGAGAAAACTAGTGCCCCAAGAAATGCGGAGACATTATTTTCTTTTCCTGATGATTGTGTCCCATCCCCCCTGAGTTTAACAAGGGAAACTTAGAGGGTGATGCTGATCCGAGCAAACCAGATTCTCCTGAAGTTGCCACAGTCGCACCGGGCCCTGAGAGGGAAAAAAGTGTTGCTAATGAGCCACCTGTAGTGACTGCTCCATCTACCTCTACGCATATAACCAAGCTTCCAAAAGAGAATGTGCAGGGAGATCAAGAAAATGTTGAACACCAAGAGTTTGTTGCACATGGTGTGGAAGAAGAATCCCCCATCCGCCCAGACGAGACTCCGGGTGATTATTATTATAGGTTATATTCAGAAAAAAGAACTGCTGACCTTTATGTACCTGTTTGGAAACTGAAACAAGGCGACACTTTTGCCGATTGGCAAGGGTGCCGGGAGTGGTTCAAGGGTATCTTTCCTCCTGTAGAGATTAAGTTTCAAGAGGCGCAGACCTATGAGCGCACATACCGCGCATACTTGTAAGAGATTGCCAGTGCTTCTTCGACCACTCACCGAATTTTGCGTGAGTGGCGTAGCATGCAGAAAGAATGGGAAGCCTTTGAGACTTCAAAGAAAGAGATTGTTGTAGAGAAGGCGCAGATGGTAGCATTAAAAGCTGAACTTGAAGCCGATAAAGCCAAGTTTGAGGACCAACAAAAGACGGAAGAATGGTCCGCCATGGGCTGGAAGAAAAAAGCTGAAGCCAAAGCTGGTCTGCTTGCGGAGGAGCGCAAGCGATGGAAAGAGGCGTGTGAGAGATATAATAATGAGAAAAGAACTCTCCGAAACGAGGTGGTCAATCTCAAGGCGGAGTTTGAAAAATTGGAGAAAGAAAAAACTGATGAAGAAGCTGCCGTAGGTGAAGCCCGGTCTCACCGAGAGCGGAGCGAGCAAAGAGAGGAAGAAACTTGTGCAACTCTTGCTCTTAAAAATAAAGAGATTGCGGAACTTACCTCTTTACTGCTTGATCGGGAACAAACGAAGGCAGAACTTGATGCTGCGAAAAAGGACTTGCAACTTGCGTAAGTGGAGAAAGCTGAGGTAGCGCGCCGCCTCTCAGAAACTGAGGAGAAGCTTGAAGGCGCTGAAACTACTAGGGTGACAGCTGAGAGCATGGTTGAGCCATTAACTAAAAACATGTTATGGATGCAACATCATGGGATTATAAATGTAAGTGTCTCAAGCCCTTCATATCACTTTGACTAAGTTTGTACGTAAACTTATTTTCTGATTTTTCCTGCGCATGTTACGAACTCGATCCTGAACTCTATTGAGTTGGACGAATCAGTTGCAAAGCTGATGGTGATAGCGCGCCATGATGGCTATGCACAGGGTTATGAAGAGTGCGCCATCCATGTAACAAATGCATTAAAAGTAGATTGGGATACCAGCAGGTCCGCCACTAGCGGGGTTGATACTAATGCGGCTTTTGCTGCTGCCAAAAAAGAATATAACAACCTTCGAGTGCCAGTGATGGACCTGGTGAATAAAGCACTTCAGCATGAAAATTATGTGGACCATTTGAAAGAAATCTTCCCTGATGAAGCGGACAGCTCTGGTAATGAAGATGTAGCTTAAGTAATTGTAACACATGGTGGTTACTTTTGTACTAAACTTTTGGGCCGTTGATTCCCTTTTTGTTGTGGTTGTTAATGCGCTCGTGCGCAAGTAACTGATATTTTGCTGTAATATAACGTATGTTTTGGTTACAATACATGCATGAGTTCAATTGCTTTGTTTAGGTGAGACAAATAAAGATGGTATAAAGCTCATGTGTGAACGTAGGACTAGACCTAGCGCAGTAACTTGTGACTACAGACTGTTCATGAGACTTGTTTAAAGTTACCATGATGTTTTTGTGCTTACCAAAAGTAATTGCATGCATTTGTAACAAAGCATAAAAAGGCTAAATATAAGTAACAATCTTTGTAGTATAATTGATAGGGCGCTGAGGCAAGAGAGTACAAAGATGTAAGATTACACTAGGAAATAAATAAGATAATTAATGTAACTAACGATCCTTGTGCTATACTTTAAGATTACATGTTGCATCTGCCTGACAAGTATAAAGGACGTTAAGATTACATGTAGCATCTGCGCAGTTGCTACGCATTCCATGTCCGAGGGAAGTCGGTTCCATCTAACCTTCGTAGTGTATAAGCTCCTTTCCCAAGAACTTCATTGATTACATACGACCCTTCCCACTTGGGCGGAAGCTTTACTGGGCGTTCAGCATTTGAAGCTTCATTATCTCTTAACACGAAATCCCCTGGTAGGAAAGTACATACGCGGACCTGCGCGTTATAATACTTTTCTAACTTCGACTTGTATTTGGCATCGTTTATAGAAGCATTTTCACATCGTTCTTCTAAGAGGTCCAAATCAAGTCTTTGTTCTTACTCGTTATTCTGCTTTTCCATTGCCAGCATGCGCGGTGAAGGAAGACCAATTTCAGCGGGAATTACGGCTTCCGTTCCATAAACGAGACTGAACGGAGTTTCACCCGTGCTGGTTTTTGGAATAGTGCGATAAGCCCAGAGAATAATAGGCAACTCATCCACCCAGCCTCTTCGTGCTGTTCCCAGCCTTCCCTTGATTCTATCAACAATTTTCTTATTGATACTTTCGACTTGGCCATTGGCTTATGGATGTGCCATAGGAGCAAAGGTGTGCTCTATGCGCATCTCTTTCATCCACTTCTGTAAGTCTTTAGATGCAAAGTTAGTACCATTATCCATGATGATGCGCAGTGGTAGGCCAAAACGACAGATAATGTGCTCCCAAATAAACTTTCAGATGACCATTGCAGTGGTTGAAGCCAGGGGTTTTGCCTCTACCCACTTGGTAAAGTAATCCACAACCACTATAATGAATTTCACAGCGCTAGGTGTATCAGGAAATGGACCCACCAAATCAGTTGCCCACTACTGAAAAGGCCAAGCCGTTGTTACAGGGACCAATGGATTTTTCGGGCACAGGGTTTTTGGAGAATGGTGCTGGCATGATGCGCATTTGCATAGAGTTTCCACAACATCCAAATGCATACAAGGCCAATAATACCATGCGCTCATGATTTTAGCAACAACTATGCGTGGACTGGCATATATGCCACACAATCCCTCATGAATTTCTCGAACTAGGTATTGACCATCTTGTTTATCAAAACAGCGTAATAGAGGACCTAGATATGACTTTCTGTACAGTATTCCATCTGACATTTCGTAATTCAATGCCTTGTTTTGAATTTTCCTTGCCTCCGCCTTCCCTTCTGGAAGAGAACCGTGTTGCTGAAACATGATAATTGGGGACATCCAAGATGGATTCCCAATTTCTACTAGATTCACATGGCGTAAAGGCACAAATGGATTCGTGAGGATCTCAATGCGCACTTCTTTAGCTAAATGCTTGAAACTTATGGCTGCCAACTTGCTAAGTGCATCCGCATGTTTGTTTTCACTGCGATTGATATAGATTACTTTGAAAGTTTGAAATTAGCAATCAAAGATTTCGCCTGATCGAGGTACAGAGCCATTGTTTCGCCTTTTGCATCATAGAGGTCGTTGACCTGTCAAGCGACTAACAAGGAATCAACGTGCGCCTCCAGATTTTTTGCTCCCATTTTTATTGCTAAATGAAGTCCTGCAAGGAAAGCTTCGTATTCCTCTTCGTTATTGGTGCTTTTGAAATCCAATCTGATGGCATAAGTAAACTCATGATTGTCGGGACTGACTAAACGAAGACCAGCCCCTGCGCCATCGTTGTTAGATGCACCATCCGTGTGTAAGACCCGAACACTAACATCAAACACTGGGACCGGGTTTTGAATGGCTTCATACTCTTGAATCTTGTCTACCGGAACTTCAGTAACAAAATCGGCCAAGACATGACCTTTGATAGCTGGGCGCGACTTATACATAACGTTGTGTACTCCCAATTCAATAGCCCATTTCGCCAATCGGCCAACAACATCAGGTTTGGACAGAATTTGCCCCCTGTGATAATTTGTAAGAACAGTTATAACATAACCAGAAAAGTACCTACGCAGCCTTCGCGAAGCAAGAACTAGTGCTAGAACGAGTTTCTCCATCATTGAGTAATGAGTTTCAGGATGCAGAGAGATACAAAATCAACGACTCTTCCTTTTGCGGAGCTGTCAAAGTTGGTAATTGAATTAAGCACTCTTTCATGTCTTGAAAATCTTTTTTAGCTTATGGAGTCCACTGGAATTGACTCTGTTTTACACAGTTGCGCAGTGTGCTAATGAAGGGGAAAGACTTAGCCGCATGATTCGCCAAAAATCGAGTGAGCGCAACAACTCGACCAGCTAAGCGTTGCATCTCTTTGACAGTTGCTGGTGATGGCATGCGTTGGATAGCTTCCACTTTCTCCGGGTTAACTTTAAAACCGTCTTTCGTTACAATGAAACCCAAAAATTTTCCCTCTTCCATACGAAAAGAACACTTTCCTGAATTTAGCTTTAAATTGACCTTGCGCAAGGAAGTGAAGGTGCGCTCGACATTCTTGAGCATCAATTCATCATCATGGCTCATGATGACTAGATCGTCAATAAAAACTTTGAATGTGATGCCGATATCATCTCTGAAAACTTTATCCATTAAACGTTGATATGTGGCTCCCGCATTGCGGAGACCAAAAGGCATCTTTGTATAACAGAAAATACCTTTCTCCGTGCGGAAAGCTGTTTTATCCTCGTCCTATTTTTTCATCTGAACTTGATGGTAGCCCTTGTAACAATCCAAAAAACATTTCCAATGGAAAGAAGCCAAAGAATCTACTTTCTTGTCAATGTCCGGAAGAGAATAACAATCCTTTGAACACACTTTGTTAAGGCCTTTGAAATCAACACACATGCGCCATCCGCCATTGTGCTTCTGCACCATTACTGGGTTAGCCACCCATGCCTGATATCAAACCTCATGTAATATACCTGCTTGGAGCAACTCAGTTACTTGCTCATTCATTGCGGGAGTCTTTTCTGGACCTAGGCTACGTTTCGCCTGTACCACTGGTTCTGCTGAAGGAAAGGTATTTAACCAGTGTTCTGCCACATCTCTTGGTACACCAGTCATATCAGCTGGAGACCATGCAAAAATATCCATGTTTCGGAATAAGAGTTGTTTAAGTTGTGTGCAAATTGCTCGAGAAATGGCAGGTCCTAGCAAAACGGTTTGCTCAAGATATTTGCTGTTAAGTGCCCACTTCTCCGGTTCACCGGAAGAAGATAGTTTCGCAACTTTTACTGGGGGTTTTGTCGCGCTCCGGTCAAAGATAATATTTATAAGCCCGAATTACCCTTAACAATGTGTTAGTGGTAGTAAGGGGTCGAACCATGAAGAGTTTGTGGTTTGCGAATGCACTTGATTGATTTTAAAGGTTTGTCACAATTATGAAGCTTACTAGATTGTTTTTATGAATTTTGTTTGTTAAGAAAATGGGTCGGAATGAACCGACAATTTGGTTTTAGTTACTAGCTAACAAGAACTTAAACAAATGCACGGAATTGTAATTGATGGTTTAAAACAAGATACGTAAACACGAATCACACATGGGTTTCGGATTAATAAGTATCTAGAGTTATTTAGCATGAACGGTTTGATTATTTTATGAACACCAATAAATTTGATCGGAGTGTCGTGCTCCAGTCAACGATAATATTTATAAGCCCGAATTACCCTTAACAATGTGTTAGTGGTAGTAAGGGGTCGAACCACGAAGAGTTTGTGGTTTGCGAATGGACTTGATTGATTTTAAAGGTTTGTCACAATTATGAAGCTTACTAGATTGTTTTTATGAATTTTGTTTGTTAAGAAAATGGGTCGGAATGAACCGACAATTTGGTTTTAATTACTAGCTAACAAGAACTTAAACAAATGCACAGAATTGTAATTGATGGTTTAAAGCAAGATACGTAAACATGAATCACACCCGGGTTTCGGATTAATAAGTATCTAGAGTTATTTAGCATGAACGGTTTGATTATTTTATGAACACCAATGATTTCTTGAATTTGTAAATTGAAAACCTAATTGTAGACATCAACAATCATCTAACATACGCAAATGGTGCAAGAAAACCTTCACAATATTAATTAAAGACAATTGTATGTTTTATAAATCAAGAACAATGAACAAACCCTAGCATGAATCAAAAATCATAGTAGTAATCATCTCTCAATGTCAATGATGCAAGAAAATCTTAACAATTTCGAGTTCAAAACAATACAAACAATCAATCCGCACAATTTCAATCAAAAGATTACAAAATGTTTATATCAAACCAAAGCATGAAAAAGCAAACCCTAGAAAATTCACAACCTTTCACCCGGGGATGATCTTGAAGAAATTAGCCACTCATGGTTGATGACTAATCTTCAAAACTTGATGGAATATGATAATGGATCAAAATGGAACCTTCAAAATCCCTCAAAATTGCCTATGGAAGTCTAGAATGGAGTGAGTGTGTCTTTTTTTCGAAAATGGGTTCAAAACTAATCTAAAGGAGTTTCCCCAAATTCACGCTCGGACCAGCGTCTGGGACGCTGGTCTGGGCGTCTGGGACGCCGGTCTCTGAAGTCTTTGTCCAGTTTTCGCCGTTTTAGCTCCGTTTTTCGCTCCCCTTCTTCCTAACTTCATTCCCAAGCTCCATTAAGCTTCCAAAATACACCTTAAACATGTCAAGGCCTGCAAAATACAAACCATCTCAAAGTAGTGTATTCTAAAACTCAATTTCACATAAATCGGTAAAATTAAACACGTTAAGCTTTGGAAATTACCAGCCCATCAAGTTCATCGTCAATGTACATGACTTCCTTTCCTGAATACAGAATTGCTACACCAGTTTCTGTTGGAAAACCACAAGCAGCGTGTGGTGTGGAAGTTATCATGCTGAAATTTCTCTACGCACGCCTACCCAGCAATACATCACGACGAGATGTAGCTGGCATTACCATAAAATTCACTGGAACGGAGCTCGTGTGCTTACCATCCAAGAGCGTAACAGGGAGAGAAATCTGACCCAGTGGAAAGACGGCTTCATTGTAGAAACCAGTTAACGGGAAATCAACTGGCTCTAAGCGTGCCTTGTCCCATGGATCCAATTGCTTGACGCATTGCTCATAAATGATATCCATAGAACTTCCTGGGTCAATAAACATATAATTTGTGCGGTAATGACCAAAAATACCAGTTATCACGACTGGTCGCTCTTCTTGTGGTCCTCCAGGTACAACAGGAAAAATCACTTGCTGCTCACGCTAGTGCTCGTTGTGACTTCTTTTTGGGTTACGCTTGCGCGACGGGCCACCTTGAACCATACTGACTTGTTTTGCTTTCTTATTGCTTGGACCGCCATCACCACGGGTGATTTAACGAACTTCCTTGCACACATTTTGTACTAAGTGAGTGAGCTTTCCACTTTTAAGTGCCTTCTCAATCTCAGAGCGCAAGCTAATACAATTATCAGTTGTATGACCCGTATATTTGTGATAAGCACAATAGAGATTTGGATCTTGACCCTTCTTATTCTTCATTTGTTGAGGCTATTTGAACTGATGATCTTCCATACTGAGAACCTCTGCGGGAGTTTTTGTTAGAGACATCCACTGCCTCTCACGACTTTCCTGCTTAGTTGCTTTTTAAGCACCAATCTTGCAAATCGTTGCGCGAGCATCTACTGGGGAGTACGTGTTTGGACTAGATTCCTTCCAATTCTTCTTGAATTTTTTACCATTGTTTTTGCTCATATCCTGCAGATGGTTCTGAGGCACCAAAGGTCGGTTGGAACTAAAGTTGCGCTCAATTTGAGCGAAAACCTTGGCTGCCGCCATAAGTTTTTCCCAGCTTTTTGGTAACCCTACACTTCCTGACAAGACTTTGATCATCTCGTCACAACGTACAACATACTTGAACTGTGTGCAAATCAAATCTTCACTAACATCACCCATCTCAAGGACCTCTTTGTTATATCACGTAATAAAATCTTCCAGACTCTCGTTATCTCTCCGCCAGATGTTCATGACATCTGCGGAGTCTCTGATAGACCACCGTTGCTGACTAAAATGAACTTAGAATTTATTCTTGAGATAATTCCAGGAAGTTAGTTTACCTGTTGGCAAGTTATCAAACCAGAGGCGCGCAGCACATGTGACGGTTTGAACAAACAAGTGACACCACATGGGTAACGTCCATCCACCAATAAGCCCTGCGCTGGTGAACAAGCGTAAATAATCGTCTGGATCAGTCATGCCGTTAAACTTCCCCACGTTGGATGGTAACTTCGCGCGTTCAAGGGGAGCCAACGCGATTTCCTTGATAAACTTAGAATTCTCTTCTGCTTCAGCCGGTCGATAGATCAAATTATAATTATGCTCAGCCTCTGGGTTGTACACCGTGCGTAACTTTGGCTTATAATCAACATGATCCTTCTGCAATCGGTTAAAAACACTCTTGTTATCACCTTCATCATATGTTTTATCATATTCATCAGTCTGGGTGTCCCGCTTTTGCGACGTACGCGGGCCCAACAGTGAATGTACAGATGCACGTTTTTGAGAATATTGCTCTTCCCGATAATCTCGACGCCTAGAACCGGAATGTGTAGATTCATATTTGCTTCGTGACTGAGAATAAATCTCCGTGTCTCCTATTGTAGTGTATGATTGTGGATCATAACTCAATACTCGAGGTGTAGGCGAAGCTCGCACCTGAGCTGCAGGTATTTGCCCATGTGGTGCTGCTCTACCAGTTTGTGCACAGAGTTGTGCATAAACAACATTTAAAGCACCTTGATATTTGACATACCATGAGATTGGAGTTTCACCAGGAGGTAATATTGAGTCGATCGGAACCTCTTGTTGAACTCCTGGAGTGACAGGATCATTCACATGATTATTTTCACTGGAAAATTCTTCGTCCACGTGTCCGTCGGTACGAGAAAGATAAGCATAATCGCCTCTGATCTTAGACTGAGGACCTTGTGGTTGATTCGATGGACCTTCTGCCATGAAAGCAGAAGAGAGAAAGCGAACGAGAAGATGAAATCAAAAGAAAAGTAATCGGTGGGCGTCAATGAAAAAACACCAGATCTATATGACTGGAATAAATCTAGATCTGAGGACATGGTTTCTACATAGAATGGTTAATCTCCTCGTTGATGACTGTCGGACCATACTTCACATGAATCACTTCAAAACAGACAACGCCGTTAGCCACGCCACGGTGAGAATTGGGGTTCTCTCCGTGACCACCCTCCGGCGCTAGAATAAGTACAGTGATCTGAGGACGAAGATGAAGTAGTAAAGAGTGAAAGTAAGTGAGAGTGAATAAATGACTTGTACCTGAAGTCTCTTATTTATAGTCGAAGGTTTGGCGCTTAAAATGTAACGGAGAGATAACGGAATCTCCTTTTCCGTCAGTGGTATTTCTCCATCCATGCACACGGATCGTGGGCTGATTGATGGCTGGGGAGATGCCACGTGGAAAGTGATCTAGACTGGATTGCATGCCATCATCGTGCAATTAGATGAGTGTTCCAGATGTCGCCACGTGATATTCAGTTGCAACCGAATGAGGCCTTTCACGATGGGCATTTATTGCTTTTAGAAGATCTATAGCTGTGCACCTGTGATCAGTTGCCACGTGTCCAGTTGGTCATAACAGAAAAGATTCCTTTTGCTCAAGTCCTTATTTCTTCATGTGTGCGGATATGTTTGAGACTGACTTGTCTTTAGTCGTTAAACCTTCAAGCTTAACTGTACCCTTGCGCGGGCCCGCGCAAGGGTGTTAAATGAATAAATTCCTTCTCTTATCTCCGGTGCATGATCATTAAGGATTGACCTTTCCCAGATCTGTTTAGATCGATCTCGCGGGGTGCGTAAGTCCTCCTTGAGATGATCTTGGAGTATAATGATGGTATGGTCCTCTGCGCTGGCGCAAGGTTTTTGGGACCATACCCCTTCCTTCAGGTCCTGAATAAGAGGAGTCTTTCCAAACGCTCAACTACATGCTTTGCAATGCTCCTATTCTCGCTCTTCCCGATGGTAACGACGAGTTTGCCGTATATTCCGATGCCTCAAACCTTGGCCTTGGTTGTCTTCATATGCAACGAGACAAGGTTATCGCTTACGCGTCAAGGCAACTCAAAATACATGAGAACAACTACACTACGCAAGAACTTGAACTTGGGGCAGTTGTTTTTGCCTTGAAGATATGGCGATACTACCTTTATGGTACTAAGTGTGTGGTGTTCACCGACCATAAGAGCCTTCAGCACATCCTTCAACCAAAAGGAACTGAACATGCGTCGATGTCGTTGGGTAGAGTTGTTAAACGACTACGACTACGAAATTCGCTACCATCCAGGTAAGGCCAATGTAGTGGCTGACGCACTTAGTCATATAACTCATGTTAAGGGTATTCGTTGTCTTCAACTCGTTAACGATCTTCAAAATCGCATTCGTGAAGCTCAATAGACGTTTGTTAACGAGGGTAGCCTCTACACCGAGATGCAATGTAGTGTTGAAGAGAGTCTTGAAACCAAATCCGATGGTATTTTATATCATCTCAATCGCATCTGGATTCCTAATCATGATAACCTTTGTAGGATCATTTGCACGACAAAACGAGTCGTTTAGAAGAGTTTTTGATCAATACGAGAGGCGGAAACAAACATATTGATATTGAATCAGCTTGATATACACTCGGAATCACTTTAATTGTCTTGTATATTGCTCTGACCCGATTACAGATCAAATGACACTTCAGCAGCACTTCGGCTCTAGAATCAGCAACTCTTACAAATGAAGACAAGGCTCAGCTATTTATAGTGTTGCTATTTTGCATGGAATGGACCAGACCCATTTCGTGCGAAATGGACAATGTCCATTTCGTACGAAATAGCCTCTTCCATTTCGTGCGAACTGGTCCAAAACCACTAAAACCCTATTATCTAGCCTACCGAGCTCCATTCTATCCAATCTAGACATAAGACTCGATACAAGACGAAGTCGACATACATATGCACCAACAGACTCCCCCTTGGATGTTGACGAAGTCTTCGGTGTCGAGTCTTCAGCATGACGAGTCTTCAGTCTTTATCAGTCTTCTCGTGCTCTCCCCAAAGTATCTAACAGTGCATGCTTCCATCAAATTCTTCTCTTCCTTTTTAGCATCAGCATCTAACCTCTCCCTTGGATGTTGATCTAATAATCTTCAATCTCCCCTTTTCGTCATAGTTTCAGAATCGTAACTGGCTCTTGAGCTTTCTAATTCTCTTTATCAGAAACTGGCTCTTACATCTTCAGACTCCCCCTTGCTAGCAGACTCCCCCTTAAGTTGTTCCGGGATCGCAATTTGACATAGCTTTTGCTCTAGAATCGTATCCTGGCTCAAACTCTGCTCAGGCTTTATGCGGAAAGTCTTCAGAAATCGAACCCTGGCTCTTTCAAAACTGTTTCCTACACAATCCTTTACCTCAAAATAAATTTCACAAATTTAACAATTTGACAAATTTATATACCTCTTGCAGATATTTGTTCAAAATGATTTAACATTTATAATCTCTGATGATCATTTGTAAAAATATCATTTTTCTTTTTCTTAAACAAATCTCCCAAACTTGTTGTCCATCATGTTTAGCATTTGGAATTTTGAAAATCAGCTTTTCAACATCAGTTGTCGAAAAACTTTTTGGAATTTTCAAAATTTTATACTAAAACACAATATTTTTGGATTTTGTTTTTAATGAAATGTAGTAAAGAAATATTTACAGACAATATTTTTGCGAGTTTGTGTAAGAGGATCATATCAGTTTTTGAGACAAATCACTAACACCGTTAAGCTTTAAACATTTTAAGTTCTAAATGATTCACGTAGATTGTCAGTATACTGATCCACTTAATTTTTTACACAAAGTTCAATTGTTTCGAGATACGAGATTAGTGTTTTAATGCTCTTAAACTTATTCGCATGTCCCACCTCAGAATATACTCCCGTATCTAGACTTCTATATTCAGTCTTACAGGTGAATGTACACTAATGATATCTGTAAACGGGTAATGCGAGACCATGAGAGCTTAGGTTAGAACTTCCGTTCAGACAAAGAGATGATGGCTCGTCTTTCGGTGTGTCCTGTTTGGGGATCTTTTCTTCAACAGCACATGATTAGCATTTTTCAATGTTTCATCATTTTTATGCTGAGGGTGGGCTTTAAGATTAAAGCAGTGCAGAGCATTATACGAGGACTAGGCTATTGCTCCCGTAAAATTAGAAGTCATGGTATAATACCCCAGATATCATCACGCACAAAGACCTAGTATGTCAGAAATATAAAGCCCTTCAAACAAGATTTCGGGGGTTACCCATATATCCGAGAGCTGTTCCCCACGAGATAAGTAAGTATTTGTATTTAGGTTTATATCTCGAAAACAATCTACTAAATGAGTAAAAACCTACTGGCATATCATCAGTGAGACCGTTTATCACTTTTGACTTTTCATTTCTTTAGCGTGCTGTGATAGTCCACTGATGTACTATCATTTCCTCTTTTTCACAACAAAACTCATTTTTGATTTTTCGATGTTTTTGGCTTTTTAGATTTTATCATGTTTTTGGATTTTCAAATTTTCGAAATTTCTAAATTTTTACTCCCCCTAAAATAAAAAATATTTTTCAATTTTCGATTTTCAAGGAAAATTTGAAAATAAACTGTACACATAAAATTGACAAACTGATATGAATTGCTTCAATTCGCCATCCACTTGGCATAAACTATCAGAACTCCCCCTGACAACAAACTATTTTCCCATTATGATTTCAAAACACTTAAGTTTGTTTTAATCAAAATGGTTTTTCCGGAAAATTAGTTTTGTTGATCTCACTTGTAATATCGGGGTTTCATCACATTGTTTTCCAATTACCACTTGTATGAAAGTTAAATCAAGTTCAACTTAATGACCTTGATTAACCACTTGTAGGTGAAAATCCATTTTTCAACAACTTGTTGGTTTGCTTATCAACCATACCAATGGTAAAATGAAATATGACAATTTTCAAGAATACTACCACTTGTAGGTCGAAATATCATTAAACAACCACCATTCACGAAAGTGATATTTCTCAAGAAATATGTCGATTCCTACTCCCCAATTACCAACTGTGAGTTCCGGCAAGTCAGGATTTTAAGTAGAGAGCGCTGTCACCCAAGCCTGACCAGTCTTGGGTGATTGTGAGTCATCTTGACTCCACCATCTTTTTTATTTATAAAACTCTTTCACGCCCTTTACCTTCCCGTTAACCATTTTTCCAAAAATATGTTTCACTTTTCCATTAAACGCCTTTTCAGCATCAAGTTCTTCCTTATCAGAGAAGAATTGATCTGAAATCTCAACCTTTCCAACTTTTGATTTCAAATTATCTTTTGAAAATGGTTGAAAGTTCTCATCGTTCAATTCTGGAACGGAATTCTTATCATTTTTCTCAACAAATGACTCCTCTGACTTTGACAAGTCAGATTCATTGTCAGAACTGGTTTCAGATTTAACAACCCATTTTTGTTTGTTCAAATCGACTCTTCTTTTGTAAAAACATTTCGAACTTTCACCAACTTCGAAAGTCGAATTTTTGAACTTTTTAAACTTTTCTACTGGTTGTTTTGATTTATCAACACATTTCTTTTTTTCAAATCTGAGTTAGAAGTAACTCCCTGTTTTGTATAAGTGGACTTGGGGCAATTCCAAGCAATGTGTCCAACTTCTTGACATTTGAAACAGGTTCTTCTATCAACTCTTGGTGCAGATTTTCTAAAAACATTCTTTTTCTTTGCTGCGAGAAACTCTTTGTTTGACTGTTTTCTGAACAGTTTCTCCTTTTCTTCTTCTGAACTTGTACCTGAAACAAATTTAGTTTCTGGTTTATAAATTTTCTCATTTTTATAATTTTCTGGAGGAATAAAACCTAAACCTTTCTTTTTGAAATTACTGTTATGGTTTGATTTCTGTTGAAAACCTGAACCAGAACTGTAACCTTTTTTCTTGTTTAATCTTTGTTGAACCCTTGAAGTGTATTTTTTAGGTTTTACAGTAAGATCTACATCTTTTATTTCAGAAATATTAATTTCTGGTAATTTGAATACCTGTTTGATCTGTTCAGTTTTAACACTTCTTATTGGAAATTCTTCATCAGAAAATAATTTGTCAGAATCATTCAAAGTATATGCTACTTTAAATGTTTCGTCTTTCAAATTATTTTTCGACATCAGAGATTCTATATTGTAAACCCGTTTGACCGGTGAACTCGGACTCTTGTCTGATGAACTTGAACTTTCAGATTTAGACTCCGACTTTGACTCTTCATCCATATCCAACACCTGATCGACCACTTTCTTTCATAACTAAGGCTCATGATCAGTGTCAGACGCTGTGAATGTGATGTCAATGTTGTCTGGTAACTCATCAATGGTTTCAGACTTTAACTTTATGTTGACTGCCTTTTTTAATTGAACCTTATTTGGTTTTCTGGGAGAATAACTTTCCCAAATCGAAGGCGGACACTTGTTATACTTGACAGTTTGTTTCTTACCATTATCCTTATCTTCCGTCTTTTTATCTTGAAATGCTTCAAAACCTGCAACAGTTGGATAAATTCTATCAATCAAATTATCAGAACTTGAATAACTTTGCAGCAATCGTCTAATTCTTTCATTCTCAATCTTTTCAGTCTCCAACTCCTGCTTCAGCTTTGCACAATCTTCAATATACTCATTGATGATCTTTTGCTTAGTCATTAATGTTGAACTCATCATTGTTTCAGCAGCTCCCATTTCTAAGTTTGTCTTGTTCAAACTATCAGCCGTTCTGTTCAGCACATCATATGATTCTTTTACATACTTCACATCAAACAACAATTTTTCTTTCAACTTTTCTAGCTCACTATACTTCTTGTCTTTTTCTTCACAATGTTTGCATGGTTCCAAACATTTTAGACAGGGTTTTATGACCTCAACAATCTTTTCAACTTCAACAATTTTTTCAACTTCGACTATTTTTTCGACTATTTTCTCAATCACCTTTTCAGTCATCAGTTCTTCATCAAATTCTACTTTTATCTCACACTCTTCATCTTCGACTTTCTCTGTCGAATTTTCTTCAACTTTTTCTTTCTTGGATTCCATTTTTGCCTTTTCTTCAGCAATCTTTCTAGCTTCCAATTCTTCCAATTCTCTCTTTAGACGAGCAGCCCTTTTCTCTTTCAACATCTCAATTTTATCTGCTAAAAACAAATTAAAACTGAATGAGTCTAAACTCTTTCTAGCATGATTAATATACTCTTCCTCATCATCAGTATCTTCATCACTTTCTAATGATTTGAAAATCTTCACTCTTTTTGGCTTAGATTTAACTAACTCTTCTTCCAAGATTCGAGCAACAAATGCTGAATCAGCCGGAATGTATTTGTCCCAGCTAAAACCCTCTGCCACTCTTTCATCATCTTGATTTACAAGATAAGCTTTCTTCTTTCCATCTTCAATAGCACATGATGATGACGATTGTTGAGCAATCTGATGATAAATTGCTTTTCTATGATAATCATTGTTTCCAATCGGATCTTGTCTTCCGGTTGCTTTTTTGTTTGTACACTCTCATTTAAAATGCCCCTTTTCTCGGCAACGAAAACAAGTAACCTTAGATTTATCAAACCCTAACGGAGATGTAGCAGCATCACGAAGATCATCTCTACCCGTGATTTGTTTGAATTTTTCTCCTCTTCTTACAGCACTGGCTAAACACCACTTGAGGTCCATCAACTCAAGTTCCTCAGGATCAATCTGGTCATAATCCTCCTTAGTAAGCATTTGATTTCCAATTCTTCCAGAAACTAAGCTTTCATAAGATTCTAACATAGTAACAAGTGATGCCATGTGTTGCTTAGCCATTTCTGGAGAGAGATTTTGACCATTTTGAATATTCAATGTAACATTGCATTGCAGATTTGTTGAACTCTGTCGTTGAGAACTTGGTGTTGAGAAATTCGGATCAAAACTTGAATAACCACTCTGAGTCGTAGTGCTAACATTTGTTCCTGAAGTACTATCAGCACTGAACGCAGTCTGAATCTTCGGACTCGGAGTAGTCTCAACTCTGCTTCCTCTATAGTATAAACTTTCATCTTGTTGAGCACTGGGATTATTCATGATAGCAGTTTTCTGAACATCTAATTCATGTTCTTCAATCTTCTGAATGAACTTACACAAATTCATACTTTCCAATTTTCTCATATGTTTTAAGATCAACAGATATGTTCCCCATTTATCTTGTGGTAACACATCAGATAGCTTATCAACCTATTCATCATCTTCTTTTGTTATCTCCAATCTTTTCATTTCCTGGACAAGATGACAATATCTATCGATAGTCTTCTTAGTCGTTTCACCTTTACTAGTTGTAAACATATCAATAGATTTCTTTAGTAAAGCACATTTATTTTTTATCATATCAGCACTTCCCTTAAACTTTTGAAGCAATGCCAACCAAATTGATCTAGCAGTGTTCTCATGCTGAAGCAAAACAAAGATATCTTCTTTTACCGCTTGTTGGAGAATGCTAATCATCATTTTCTCACTGGTGTATTTTAACTTCTCATTCGCTGAATAGTCACTTAAAGGTTTTTCATTTCCACAGTCATCTTTTGGTTTTTCGTAATCTTTGTCCAACGACACCCATGCATCAAACTTTTAAGCTCGCACCCAAGTTTCAAAACGGTTTTGCCATCCTTTAAAATCCTCGATGTACATAAGCTTTGGAGGCTTTTGAGATATTCCCGTTTCATTTTCGATTTCAAGAGTTTCGGCAACTGTAATTGGAGCAGCTGGAGCAGTAGCAAATGCGTTATAAAACTCTACTTCCATGTTTCGGTAAAAAAAATTCACAATATCTCAAAGTTTAAGCGAATTAAAAGTTCAAACGAAATGGGATCTCAAACGAACTGGACGACTTTGATGCAAACTGACTTTGGTGCGAATTGGATTTTGGTGCGAAATGGGGTATTTCAAACAAACTGGAGCTCTGATTTACCAATTCGTGCGAAATGGATATCTGTTATGTCCAATTCAAGCGAAATGATGTCTAATAGACCAATGCGTGCGAATTGGATGTTCAATTCATACGACCTGATGATTCTTTCAAGCGAAATGGCAATTTCACGCGAATTAGAGAACCATTTCGTGCGAACTGATGTCTCTTTTCAAACGAAATGACAATTTTATGTGAATTGGGAATTTTTTCATGCGAAATGACACTTTGATGCGAATTGAAAGATCAATTCGTGCGAAATGAGATGCTGATGTCACATGATTGGGGTGATTTTTGACAAATTGATCAACTTTTAGGTCGATTTTAGGTC
Source organism: Helianthus annuus (assembly GCF_002127325.2). NCBI lineage: Eukaryota > Viridiplantae > Streptophyta > Magnoliopsida > Asterales > Asteraceae > Helianthus > Helianthus annuus. The sequence goes on from NC_035437.2 coordinate 101,233,252, forward strand.
TAATTCTTTCAAGGATTGATTAAAACTATGTTTCGCACGTTATATGTGAAAATCAGTCCATTTTAACCGCAAAAACTCCGTTAATTTTGAAAAATTTTAAGAAGAATGAGTAGAAGTGAGAAATTTTGGTGAAATCAGGCTGATTTGATAAGAACTCTTCCTCCTTAGCTCTGATACCACTTGTAGGATCGTTTGCATGACCAAACGAGTCGTTCAGAAGAGTTTTTGATCAATAGGAGAGGCGGAAACAAACATATTGATATTGAATCAGCTTGATATACACTCGGAATCACTTTAATTGTCTTGTTGTTGGGATTGAACCCAACCAGAGGAACAGATAATGTAAAGCCAAAACCGGATCACATCAGTGGACTAACAATAAACAGCAGCCTACACTTTGCTTTCCCCTTGAAGGTGACTCAAACATCTGATATGCTCCAAAGTACTGCCTCTATCAACATCTGCTGACCTACAACTTCTGATCAACACAAAGACTGATGAAGACTAAAAGCCCTGTTGTTCAATCTGCTGCCTTGAGTCAAGCACTGCTGATCATGACAAGTACTGCTGGGTTCACAGCAGTAGAATGATGCAACAGCAGTTTTATGTTTGTTCTATGTAATGTAATACAATATCAGTAGTTAGCAAAGCAGTAGTTGTATAGATAAGTAGATAGAGTTTGTTTGGTTGTTAGATGTCACTTTCATGGTGACGTCAGCTGATATGCTTCAGTGGTTTGGATTGTCTATAAATGTAACAGTACTCTGTACTGTTACATTTGATCGTTTTGAGTGAGTTCTCCTCCTCAATTCAATCCTTTCATCTTGTACAACCAACCTTGGAGCATCAAGCTGAGGGGGAGCTTAGTATTGTAAGCATGCTTGTAATCTTTTGATTTGCTTTGTAACCTTTCGACTGATGAAAAGCAATTGTTTATTAAACTACTCTCTCTTCTATGTTTGTGTTTACAAAGTTTGTATCCATTTCCGCTGCACTTTTTCACTGTTTAATATTCTCTGAATGATCAAAATATGCAAACAAACACAATCATGAGAGCCTCCGATCCTAACAATTGGTATCAGAGCTTGGACAGCCAAATTCGATCTAACAATCAATTTGACATAAAAGTTCAGCTCACAATTCATTGATACTAAGGTTGGTCGTATTTTAGTTGAAAAACAGAGTAACGAGAAATCACATTCAAAGTGATGACTCAAATGCTCTGTAAAACAACCAAGATGTCATAAGATTCACAAATCTCATACAACTGGTGATGTCATGCACAAATCACTCATAGTTTCCAGATCTGGAAACTTATCTGAAAACTATGGTGTGTTCATCTTCATTCAAAAATTGATTTCAACTGTTGTTATGAAATTTGTGATGTTTTCATATTTTACACTAAAGTATGCACCTCAGATCAGCAAAACCTATGTTCATCTAAACACTAGTGTTCTGCTGACATAGAAAGAGGGAAATAAAGCTTTAGTCAAAATTTCTTATGTGTTCAAAGGCAGGTTGAGAATCCTCAAAAGGATCAAATCGACTTTGTCAAAACACATTAAGAAAATAAGGTGTCAAAACAGTCCAAATCATACGTAATGTGAGATCTGGTAATAAAACATGGACAAATGTGGCCAGATCTCTCAAAACATTACTTCAAAATGATTCTGGACTACGCTTCTTCAAAATAAAATCTCCCAGTGAGTATTTCTGAATATGTGAATGGGAAAGGGTAAAAAGGGAAAAGAAGAAAGTGAACAAAACTCAAAAGTGTGCTTATCTCACAACTCTTAAAGCCATAAGAAAAGGAGTATAATCATAAAATACTTATGAGGTCACAATTGGGTAAAACAATGGGCATCATGCAACTGTGTGCTTCCATCAAATACAGAAATCGTTCAGGTAACAATGGCTTCTCCAGTGATTGTCCTTAAAAGAAGAATTTACAATCAATTGACAAGAAAATGACCCCAAACAATGGTCAAAATAACTTGAGAATGATATGATCATGAATTTATTGAACAGCTGTCAGATCCTTTTGATGATTTTCAAAACTTCCTTTAATTTTTTTTTTAAAAAAAGGTGTTTTTCTCTCAATAAAACCAGATATATATATCACTTTTTATAAAATATATTTTGTACTTTTACTCATTTTTGATAGTAAAAGTTCATCTCTGGTCAGGATGCAATTTCCTTATTTTTGTGTGAAATTACTATCCATAAATCTTATCAAAAGGAAATGGCACACAATATCAAGGTCATGTTAAGCTCAAGTTTGGTTATCACAGATCATAAATTGATTGCAAATTGATTTTGAACTACTGAGATACTCATGTTCTAGTTCAAGTAATTAGACACAAAATGAGTAGCTCTAGTAGAAATGTCTTCATCATCTGGGATGCTAAACCACTGTCTGGAATAATGGACATTTGGCAAAACCTTGAACAAAATCTCTGTAGATAACTGCTGGCAATTTAATCTTGATAATATACATCTAAAATGTATTTTGTTAAGAATAGCATCTCTGGTGCTCAATAGATGTTAGATAAGATATTGTGCTTTCACAAGACAAAATCAATTTCTACATTTGAACAAGCAGATGCTAACACTATTTGTCAAAAGTTAAAACACTGCTGCACTATCAGTTGTTGCAATAAAAGTCTTCATTTTATTTTCTACCACTGTTGTACCTAAAATGTTGTTGTGCCTCAACATCTACTCTCTAAAGTTTGTCCACTGCTGATAGTCAACCTCTGCTCTTCAAAAACACTGATGTTTAAAATCATTGTTCCATCCACTGATACACCCACTGCTTCATTTCATTACCGTTGTAACTACTGATGCTTGATTCATCAGTGGTTGTCAAAATAACTGTCCTCCATTATTTACCATTTCATCAGGGGTTGGTACGTGGTCAGTTTTTAGCCGTCAGATCATTATAACCGCTGCCACATCAGCATTCACTTTTTCGCTAAAATAAAACCTTGATTAAACCCAAACAGGGGCTCACACTGTCGAATTGAATTCCAAATATTCTCTTCACAAAGCAGTTTCCCACTCTTCTTCACAAAAACTCTCTTCGATTTTCTTCATCAAAAAAGGACGAAATCAAAATCGAAACCAAAATCAAAATCATCTTCCTCATCCGCTCCTAAAGATGCCACTCAAAATGGCTGTCGAACCAGGTGAAATACCATTCAAAGCTCCTCACAACTATTTGGGAATACTCACAAAACCCACAACCGACGACACCTTCAATTCCATCATAGAGACCATATCTGCAACAAAATATAAAACTTTGTTAACGACAGATGCTCCCATCTACCTTGAAACACAGAGAGAGTTCTGGAAAAATGCCACTCTTGAGTAACAAGATGATGTCATCAAAGCCATAAACTCCTCAATAAAGGGTAAAACCATCCACATCACTCCGCAATCTATTTCAGAGGTCTTCAAACTCGATGATCAGAAAGGTAAATTTCTTTCTCAAAAACCGAGTTGAAAAATGATTTTCTGAACAGGGGATATGCAGAACAACCTAAAAGGGATACCTTACAAAAAGGTTATTTTCCTTCTGCACCCAGATTTTTATTTCACACACTTTTGATGTGTGCTTCAAATAAAACAACATCTTTCAATGAAATACCATCAAAAATTCAATGTCTGGGATATGCCATTTTAAATAATAAAGATTACAATTATTCTCAGGAAATTTTTAATGATATGGTAAAGAATGTTGACAGCAAAGCATTTCTGCTCTTTCCACGTTTTCTGAGTTATTATCTTGAACAAAAATTTGAAAAGAAAGATGCAGATTTGCTGAAACAAGGTTCTCCTTTTCAAATAAACGGCTTAACACCTGAGACTTTCTCAAGGATGTTAGCCCCTGTAAAAACAAAAGCAGGGGTACCTGAGCATAATTTAGCAGATGAAACTGCTCCTCAGGTATCTGCTGCTGAGCCCACTGCTCCAGGTGATCAAAGCAGCACACCCACTGTTTTGAAACCCACACCTGCCACCACAAAAAGAACCAAAAAGAAAATATCCAAAAAGCCCACCAAACCCAAATCAAAGGCATCTCTTGAAGATGAGATCCCAGAGACAGTGCCAGTGACAACACAAAAGTTACAAATAACCACTGCTGCTACTTCCTCACAGCAGTTGGAAGAAAGATCTCAACCCCAGCTTCAAACTCCTCCTGCATCCTCACAAAAGGATCAGGTTGTAAACACAGGGACCCCACAATATGAAGCTCTGGACCCACTCAGATCCATCTTCCACAATCCTAATCCCAGGGACATGTCTCTTTCAACTCCTTTACCCTCACCCATCACATTCCCACAATCAATAAAACCTTTTTTGCATACAGATGCTATTACTCAGACACAAACCAGTTCCTCTCAATCACCTATCACTGAGAGTATACTCCCACAAGTGACTGGGTTTGATGTTGATATACTATTATCCCAGCAACAATTGAGGAGGTTACACTGCAGGAATTACAAGTAATTCCTGTCAGTAGTTCAAGTGGAGCAGCCACTACAAGTGTTGAATCTACAGGTTTACACTTGGACAGTGGTTTCATTAGTAAGACTCCCTTGAAGGCAATTTCTTCTATAGCAGCCCTGAGAACCACCAGTGAGTTTATTTTGACTACTGGCAACATCAAAAGGTTATCAAGTGCTGAAGAAAGAAGTCCCCAGTACCAAGAACAAGGGGCATCAATGGCTGATTTTTGGGACTCTGTTCCTAAGTCATTCATTGGTAAAACCACTGCTGGTGGGGATTCAGATGATCCTGTTAACTCAGGTGATGATTCAAGATATCAGGAATTGACGGGCAGGGTCAAAAACCTTGAAACCTCAGTTACTGAAATAAAAGATATGGTGCAGCAGCTGTTAAAAGCTCAGAAAGCCCAATCAACTGCTCCAGCTCAAGCATCTGCTCAACAAGCACCTGCTGCAAATGAGTTATGGAACCTATTCCAACCACTGCTGGAAAGACAAAAACAGATGGCAGATCAGCAGCATGCCATACATGTACAAAAGCTGACCAATATGGTGGAATCAAGATTCAAGGATACTCAGGCCGATATAAAAGCTATAAAAGCTCACATTCAAAGTGCCTCTGGAAAGGTTCCCTCCACTGTTCTCTTCATGAACGAACCCTTCTCAGATAATACCAAAAAGGGGGAGAAGATCAAGTGGAAGAAAAAGGGAATTGATGATGGTATATATGTGGAGCCAGAAAATAGCCAAACCAAAACTGCAGTATCAACACACACCACATCACCACACACCACCACAACTACTGTTCCACCACCATCTGTGTCTACAGCACAAAAACCACCATTACCATCACAAACAGCCAAACCATTATCACCCCCTGCCAAAAAGCAGAAGACAACAGATGTTACAACATCTGTTGTAATGGCAACAGTGGTTGAAACACCAGTTGTTTCAACAGTTGTTAGTCAACCACTGATCACCACTCAAACAACTGCCATCATAACCCCTGCTCAAAAGCAGAAGATATCTACTGATACATCAGTAGTTGTAATGACAACAGCGGTTGAAGCACCAGTTGTTTCAACAGCTGTTAGTCAACCATCCACCACTGCTCTCACCTTTTCTACATCACAACCAAAGCTCTTCAGTAGAAAAAGAAAGCTAATCTCTGCCAATGAGGGTATACACGATCCTAATGCTGCACAATATCCACTAGAACTTGAAGCTATCAAAAATGAGATGAGGCAATTCTATACAGAAGAGGATCCTTCAAAAAGAAGATTCTCCTCACTCATAGGCTACATGCCACCTGAGGATATGGATGATTACCTCAAGATCAAGGCAAGGCAAGCTAAACTAAGAGCTAAAGTTGAGAGTGAAAGTGAAGGTCTAAGCGAAGAAGGCATTGCTAAAAGACTGGATTTCTTCCTTACTAAGGTAAAGCAGATAGAAGAGTTTGCACAAGAACTGAACAAAGAAAAGGCTGAACAACGAAGAAAATTAAGAAAACAATACCTAGCCTACATCATGAAAGAAAAATTCTATCCTGCTGAAGAAAAAACAGTTTGAAGAATGGCCACTATTCGCTCTAAAGCATGAGGTTGACAAGATTAACAGAATCAAAAATGATCCTACAAAGAAAAAGAATGCTCCAAACTGGAGCAAATTCAAAAAAAACTCATTGCTGACCTCACTGCTGAGTACAAATGAAAGAAAGAGGAGCTGGTTGATGCAAAAATGGATACTGCTGAAGCCATATCAAAATGGTCAAAACAACAGACTGATGAAGCCTATGAAAGGCTAAAGAAAAGAAAGATAACTGTATCAAGTGCTTCAAAGAAACGTGAACAAATGATGAAGCTTGAACAGCAGATTGAAAACCTCAGAACATTGTTCAAATCAGCAGACAAACCTATTTTTGTGTCAAACCAAGAAGAAGGTAAACAGCTGACTGAAAAAGAGGTAAAAGAAAAGGAAGCAGAGTACTTCAAGGACACCATCATGAAAATGGGTCTAAAAGAAGACAGCTCAACAAAGCTTTAAAACCTTGTTAAGAAGGTATTAAACAAACCTGTATCAACAAACACTGCAACAGACATGACTGATATTGAAAGGAAAGAGCAAACTGAGAAAGAAACTACAGAAGACATAGCTGCAGCAAACAAGGTCATTGAAGAAGCCTTCAAAAGAATGTCTGAAAGTCTGCAAGTGTTCACAAGGCCATTATCTCCTAACTCATCAAAGAATAAATATCTCCCAAGAAACCCATTTGGTTTAAAAATACTAAAGTGGATGTCTGATCAAAAGACCCACGTATTGACTCTTGTCAGAACCAATGGTGAAGTGAAGTACATATCAAGGAAAGAAGCACTTGGCCTAAGTGTTGAAGATTTGCAGGATCTCCTTGAACTTACACTGTGTAGGGATGAAGATGACCAGAGTGCCAAGGAATTTGAAGCTGAATTTAGGAAACAAGCTAAGGAACTCTTGATGAGAAATAAAGGTCATGAATAATGAAGGGTTTGGGCATTATCTGTTCTAGGGGGAGATTGTTGGGATTGAACCCTACCAGAGGAACAGATAATGTAAAGCCAAAACCGGATCACATCAATGGACTAACAATAAACAGCAGCCTACACTTTGCTTTCCCCTTGAAGGTGATTCAAACATCTGATATGCTCCAAAGTACTGCCTCTATCAACATCTGCTGACCTACAACTGCTGATCAACACAAAGACTGATGAAGACTAAAAGCCCTGCTGTTCAATCTGCTGCCTTGAGTCAAGCACTGCTGATCATGACAAGTACTGCTGGGTTCACAGCAGTAGAATGATGCAGCAGCAGTTTTATGTTTGTTCTATGTAATGTAATACAATATCAGTAGTTAGCAAAGAAGTAGTTGTATAGATCAGTAGATAGAGTTTGTTTGGTTGTTAGATGTCACTTTCATGGTGACGTCAGCTGAGATGCTTCAGTGGTTTGGATTGTCTATAAATGTAACAGTACTCTGTACTGTTACATTTGATCGTTTTGAGTGAGTTCTCCTCCTCAATTCAATCCTTTCATCTTGTACAACCAACCTTGGAGCATCAGGCTGAGGGGGAGCTTAGTATTATAAGCATGCTTGTAATCTTTTGATTTGCTTTGTAACCTTTCGACTGATGAAAAGCAATTGTTTATTAAACTACTCTCTCTTCTATGTTTGTGTTTACAAAGTTTGTATCCATTTCCGCTGCACTTTTTCACTGTTTAATATTCTCTGAATGATCAAAATATGCAAACAAACACAATCATGAGAGCCTCCGATCCTAACACTTGTATATTGATTTGACGCGATTACAGATCAAATGACACTTCAGCAGCACTTCGGCTCTGGAATCAGCAACTCTTACAAATGAAGACAAGGCTCAGGTATTTATAGTGTTGCCATTTCACATGGAATGGACCAGACCCATTTCGTACGAAATGGCCTCTTCCATTTCGTGCGAACTGGTCCAAAACCACTAAAACCCTATTATCTAGCCTACCGAGCTCCATTCTATCTAATCTAGTCATAAGACTCGATACAAGACGAAGTCGACAGACATATGCACCAACAACCTTCAAGACTTTCTGATGATGGAGGCACACAAATTGAGATATTCTATTCACCTTGGTGCTTATAAGATGTACCACGATATGCGTACGTCCTATTGGTGGCCTGGAATGAAGAAAGATATCGCCACATTCGTTGCGAAATGTCTCACTTGTTCGAAGGTTAAAGCTAAACACCAACGTCCCTCTGGCTTGCTCAAACAACAAGAAATTCCTGTCCAGAAATGGGAGAGTATTGCAATGGACTTTATCACCAAGCTTCCTCGTACTTCGTCTGGCCATGACAGTATTTGGGTCATCGCCGATCGATTGACCAAATCCGCTCACTTCCTCCCCATTTGTGAATATTACAAGGTCGAGAAATTTGCTCGTATCTACATGGAAGAAATCATTTGTCATCATGGTATCCCCATTGACATCATTTCTAATCGTGATGATCGCTTAATGTCTCGTCTCTTGCAAACTTTTCAATCCGTTATGGGTACTCATCTTAACCTTAGCACCGCTTTCCATCCTCAGTCTGACGGACAAACCGAGCGTACTATCCAAACTCTAGAGGATATGCTTCATTCTTGCGTAATCGATTTTGGTGGCAACTGGGACACGCACTTGCCTTTGATCGAATTCTCCTACAATAACAGTTATCACGGGAGTATTCAAATGGCACCATTCGAGGCATTGTATGGTCTTAAGTGTCGTTCGCCTAATTGTTGGCATGAGATTGGAGAAGCTCAAATCAACGGTCGCGAGCTTATACAAGAGACAACGGGCAAGATTTTAAAGGTTCAAGACAACTTGCTGAAAGCCAGGAGCCGACAAAAGAGTTACGCCGACAAGCGTCGTAAGCCCTTGGAATTCGAGATAGGTGGTTTTGTACTTCTCAAGGTATCCCCTTGGAAGGGTGTAGTTTGTTTTGGTAAGAAAGGAAAACTTGCACCTCGCTACGTAGGTCCTTTCAAGATTCTCGAAAGGATTGGCAAGGTTGCGTATTGACTGGACCTACCTGAAGAACTCAGCAACGTTCATCCTGTATTTCACGTCTCAAACTAAAAGAAGTGTCTAGCTGAAGAAGGACTTCAAGTTCCACTCAAAGATCTTCGAATCAATGGAAATTTACATTTCGTGGAGAAACCTATCGAAATCATGGACGGAGTCAAGCAATTGAGGCACAGTCGAATTCCTATCGTCAAGGTTCGATGGGAAGGAAAACGTGGCGCTGACTTTACTTGGGAGCTTGAAAGTGATATGAAGGCTAAGTATCCACAACTGTTCGTTACATGTTCCTAAATTTCAGGATGAAATTTCCTAAAGGAGGGGGGACTGTAACGCCCTGCTTTTTCGTACTTTCCTTAATAAGAAAGTTGTTTTGTAATTCTATTTTTGGAAATCTTGTATTCTAATAATCATCTTTTTGTTATATCGTTGTAAAATCCGAGACTTGGATCATAAATAAAATTCATATTTCTTTAAATTCATGTTTTACATACTCATACATGTTCATACGTTTGAATTCATTATACATGTGATACCTTATTCGTAATTCTTTCAAAATGCGTTAAACTTACAAATACTCGTCATACATAATCAATTCATGCGTGTACGATACTTAATCTTGATCTATATGACTTAATCATACTTGTTTATACTTGTTTTTATGCTAATGTTATCTAAAACACCCTTATAGTATGTCTTTTATACTTAAAACATCCCAAAACACACATACATGAAACTATAGGGACTTAACTTGCCAAAAAATCAACAAATTCGCCAGCCAAAGTGGCTCGCGGTTCGGGACCTCCACTCTCTTCCTCTCTCGCGCCCCGCCAGAGAGCAGGATCCGCCGAATTCTTTGCCTAGCTCGTGTATTGGGCGATTTTGTGTTTGATTATTTGTGTTTTCTTCATTTAATGACCACCTAACTTAACCTAATCCTCTCCTATAAAACCCAACTCATTTTCACACTTCTCCCAATTTACAAACTCAAAAATCTCACTCTCTAATCACTCCAAATCAGTTGCAAAACAGTAGCAAAAGACATATTCATATCAAGTTACAAAAGTGAGTTTAAACTCACTTATCTTCCATCTTTTTCAATTCTTCTTGGTTCTTAGCACTTGGAATGCCTCTAGGAATGTTTCCATAGGTTTTCCATGGAAAACCAAAGATGGAACATCACCACATTGAGGTTAAAAGTGCAAGAACTTTATGTTTTGAACAAAAACTTAGTTAAGCATTCTTTAATCTCATGTTTTACTCATACATTCCTATGTCCTTATGCCACTAATCAAGTCTATGATTAGTGTGCTTAAAAACAAGGTTGTTATATACAAATTCAGAGGTTTTACTCCTTTAAACTTTCTGTTTTTGAAAGGTTTTTAACCCACAAGTGTTGAACAAGACTTGAGCTTGTGTATGTGTGATTACTTGGAAAGCTTGGACTATCCTACTTACAATTGACACCTCACTTGATGTTTTCCTCTTAGTTAGTATGTATATTTCATTTCCGTATTAATTAATTCATGACCATCCTTGTTGTTTTTAACAACTTTTGCATTGGTGAATCTATGAAAGAGGTTTTAAAAGGAAGAATATCCCATACCTCTATGCATGACTTCTATGATAATCCTTGTTAAACTTGTTGGACTATAATCATATAATATACTGTATAAAATATATAAAATACATGTAAAAACTGAACCCTTGATGATAACCGGATGGTTATTCGTCAAGTTACTAAGTTACATCACCTAAGTGCTTAGTTCTTCGTTATGATTCTAATGGGTATTAAACCCATGAAATCATTCTAACCCCTATGGGTTTTCATAGTGTCAAGAACGAGTACTAAGCCTAGATGATTATTTTCTTGTATAATTACTTTTGCTATACTTTTAATTCTGAATTCCTAATCCCCCCGTTATCATCCAAATACTCATACACCTACGTTCCCTCATGTAGAAGGACTTGGTGTTCCATCCTTAAACAACCAACAACTCATCACGGAATAACAAGTGGAAGCTTGCAAAACCGTGAGTACACTTGACCCAATTTCATTTTAACACTTTTTGGGTGCAATATGTTAACCTTAACAAAATCACGACACTTTATACTTTATGCAAATTCACAAAACAATCCAAATACATGAAAACTACTTGTTATGCTTGATACATATACTTGGGTGATTCTTATGTGATACAATAGTAATTAGCTTCGTACGAGCCTCCATTTAACATGTATAGCGCTATAGGATTAACACACCACCCGTGAACGAGAGGTCATGTTAAATTTCATTCTTTATTGCGTAAACAGAGGGTTGACTAGATTATTGCATGCCATGATATGTTGATCTTGAATAACTTAGGTTGCCTTGTGGATTCGTTTTAAACTTTTTATAGTTATACTTATACTTATTTACTTAAACTTGTGTACTCGCCAATGCATTTTTGTGTTGACCTATACTTTGTTAACATGTTGCAGGTTGATGAGCTAGATTGTGACGAAATCTAGTAGGGACGACACTAGAAACATATTTCAAATTACTAGACTAGTCATTTTATTTGTTGCTTTATTTTGAACTTATTGTATTGTCCTTTATGTTGTATTTTGAAATTCTTAATGTAATTCACAATTTTGTTATGTTATGAAATCGGTTGAATTAATTATTATCACAAAATAGTGTTATGTGTGATGAGCAATCTTTCTTCGTCTCACTCTGATGTTTCCGCCATCGGTTGGGGTGTGACAAAAATGGGCTTGGTCGGATTCGAAAGTCAAAGTAGAAGTCAAACTACTCGACTTTCGACTTAGGAATAAGCGCTAAACTAGAAATATCTACATGAATTCACCAACTTTGTTGACGTTTTTCAAACTTACATGTATTTCAGGAAATTAGTGGAATCTTTGCGGGAACTTTGCTTCAAGATGTCAAGCGTCATAACTCCATGCCACTTTTGTAGGGTTGTTCGTTATATCCCGCCTCCTTGCAGTGATATGAGAAACAAATCCTTGATCTTTTAAAACGTGAACTATGTTATTAGCTTTTAAAACTTAGTTTCTTTTGAAGTGATGTAAACACTATTATTAACGTTTGGAGTTTATTTTAATCATATAGTATGTTTGCTAATTCGTATGCAATGAGTACCAATCACAATTACACCTCGTGCTTCCGCCTATGACTGGGTATGATATATAAGACGTGTAATTTGAAGACGCCTACCATTACATAAACCATTATGTTGATCAATATTTCTCAAAAGCATTACTGGAATGCCCAACTTTAAAATTTTTATTTGTTTTGGTAATCCAGAAACTTTGATACTGCTTAACACGTCATCATATAACTGTTGATAGAATATCGACCATTGGTAGATAAGGGTGTTGAACTATTGTTTGTGTTTGGAAACTTATGGTATGGCATTTGTAGTTTATTTTAATCATATAGTATGTTTTCTAATTTGTATGCAATGAGAACCAATCACAATCACACCTTGTGCTTCCGCCTATGACCGGGTGTGACATACAAGACGTGTAATTTGAAGACGCGTACCATTACATAAACCATTATGTTGATCGATGTTTCTCAAAAGCATTACTGGAATGCCCAACTTTAAAATTATTATTTGTTTTGGTAATCCAGAAACTTTGATACTGTCTAACACGTCTGCATATAATTGTTGATAGAATATCGACCATTGGTAGATAACGGTGTTGAACTATTGTTGAAATTGTGAGTAGTTGAACAAGATTGGGTAAGAAAGTTCTTCAATACTAACTTTGAAATTCACTAACAACAACTATATTAAATAACATGAAGGTATAACAAAATGGGTTATTACATGATTATAAAAGAATATTGAACATGCCCGGAAGGAACACAAAATGGATTCAGAAAAATAAAACCACATGAGGTTTAGGAGCTGAGCAATACCTTATGCAGAACTCAAATAATCAAAATAGATTGATAGAAAACTTTTGTGAGATTTTTATTTTAATATAAATGAAGATGGTAATTAACCAGTTTAAGGAGGTAATTAAGACCAATCAACATAATAACCAGGATATTCTAAATTTATTAAAAAAAACAATTTTAACCAAATTTCGGTTTCAATACTATGATGAGAATTAATTATATGCTTATCTAAAACCATTAAAATTAATAAATGAAGTAAAAATATCAATTTATCTTTATCATAATTATTTCTATTATTGAAAGTCTAATAACAAAGACACAAAACTAAATCAAACAATAGAATCACAATGATTTAAAATAAATAATACATCTTCGAAACTAAAAAAAGATATGGACGAAAAATGCTATTAATAATGTGAATTAAACAAATAATATATAAAATTTTGGAACCATAAACTTCAAGTAGAATCCACATCGTCTTTTTCATCACTAATCTAACGCTTGGTTGAAGAGCAACCTAAAGAGGAATCAGTGTCAGAGACTTCATAAAGATTCCGTTTAAGAGATTTAGGTTTATGTTCCTATAAATACATAAACAAAAGGTTAGATTGTTATAATTTAAATACAAATTAGTATAAAAATAACATTTTTAATATAATGATATAGATGATATTCTTTGAAATGTTATAATTACATGTCGAATCTTAAATTTATTTTTAAGGTCACAAAAAATAGATTCACATCAAATTTATGGGTTATCCCATACACTTCATCTAAATGTTTCAAATCATAGTCGGTAGTCAATCTTAAAAGCAAAAAAGTTTTACAATCAATGAGTTTAGTTAATATAAAGATGTCACGGTATCACCTTCCTGTAAACATTGTAATAAACTGTTAAATATTATAATTTTCAATTAATGTGTTTAAAAAAATGCATACAACAAATGTGTTCTCTTCTAGCAAGTGCATTGGAATTTTTTTAATAATCTGAGAAGCCTGATCAATGACATAAGATAAGTAATATCGAATCATTGGTGTCCTCAATTTGAATCTTGATCTTAAACCTAGGTAGAAGCTCAACAACATGTTCATGACAATTATTATTAAAGCACACATATTCATCAAAGAACCTAAAATCAACAAACCATTTGGTGCAAAGACTTGAAATGTATCCAATTCCACCTCGAGTGTACGTGTTGGGAACCAGATATAGTGCCAAGAAAAACCTATTTCAATAGCTTTGTAAGTATCCAACACAATCACAGATTTTGTCTATAATCATCATAAACAATTCTGTTAAGTTTATTTATAAATAGATTGAATTAAAACTAAAAGAAATAACGTTACCTCCATTATCTCCCAAACATCACCAATGTTACTAAAAGCAGTACTAGTAAGAAAATGACATCGATCTGTATGCGGTTTGTAAACATAATAATTTGTGCACATACGTATTTAAATACAATACAATACAACATAAAATCTATCAAATATACAAATGTTTTACATAATGATTCTTATTTAAGATTAAATTAGATTGAACTAAAAAACCATATATTATAATATCTAGAATTAAAATTGACTAATATTGTTATATTTAACATGAATCTTAAAAAACTATCATGATAATAGATTAAGAGATTGTAAATGATTTAAAAAATATATATAACCAAATAAAATAAATAAATTTAAAAGACAATTTTTTTATTAATTTGTTTTGTTTAATATCATTTAGCAATTTACTGGAATTCCATAAATATAAGCAATTTGTTGATTTAATTAAATGCCATAAAATACCATAACTTAATCCAAAATTTGATGATTCTTCAAGCATAATTTACTAATTTGGATTTGTTTCTGTAACGTTATTTAATAAGTTTTGTAAGTGGTCAAAATAGATTCATTCGAATTTGTAACATTTTTTAAAATAAAACTCAAATACCTTATTTGTAATGTCTGATTCAATAAAATATCAATATGTTTAAATACTACATTATAAATGTTAAGTTTGACTATTACCTTAAATCTATCTACATATTTGTATGGATAATATTAAAAGCAAATATCACCAATGGACACATAACCCAAATTATTCCAAACATTTTATTATGTTAAAAAACATAATAAATCAACAAAAACATTCAAATGCACCACAATGTGAAAAATATAACACTAAATGTCTTTAAAACAATTCATCAAAATGAAAATCTAACGAAACACACTACTTCTCCATCTTTGGAGTCAAAAGTGTGACAACTCCATCTTTTTCATCTCCAATCCGGCGTTTTGTTAAAGAACAATTTAGTGAGTCGTCTACCTCATAGACTTCATGAAAGTTACGCTTAACTTCACTAGAAAATGATGATTTCGGATTACTTTGAATAACATTAGATATACGCGTTGAATTGTCTCAAGTATAAGACACTTCATCCTATAAACAAATACATAAACATAGTTTTAAAAAAATGGTAATCAAAACTATAAAAAAATTATCGAAAATATATTTGATATAAACTTCGAAAGTTCAGGAGGATTAGATTGAAGTTTCGACATAGGAACACCAAATGATTCTGATTATACGTGCTAAAATCAGACAAATTACAATGAGTTGTAAATTAAATTGTAATGAAAATAATACAAATAGAGAAATTATATTCATCATTAGAAAATATATTTGTAAATCTAATATTTTACATGTTGAATATTGAATTTAGTATAAAGTGCAGATATTATTTCTGGATCACTTGTTACCATAGAAATGCCATAATTCTCAAAGTTACCATTGAATTTAGTATAAAGTGGAGATATTAAACGTTGACACATTTATTAGCAAAACAATTTTTTTGCCAACCAAGATGTCAAATATCTCCGAAAATGGTTTGAGAATCCTTTCAGAATTCAACAACACTTGCAATATATGAGTAAAATAAAAATATATAAGATATCAAAACATACATTGCATTTTGTTAACACCTATCGAAAATTTCAAACAGTGTAAGGAAATGAAAAAAGAACATATATTATACATCTTTTATATAGGAAAAAAATAACGGTTTTAATTTTAGAGCGTATAAATTTAATTTAGAAAGTTAAAACATTTTATGTAACAATAAGACCATGCGGTGTGGGGATCGTCCCCCACCGGCGCCGAGCGTCCCCTCCGTCGCACACTGCCCCCTCCTTCCGTCGCGTCGCTGGCGTCCAAATTCTTCCGTTTGGGACGAGCCAATTGATTGGCTGGATGTTTGATGTGGGCCAACATACATATATAGAGAGAGAGAGATATTTAATTGTTGTGGGCCACCATTTTCAGATTTGGGACTATCCTCCACACCTTTGGGTAGTCCCCAAGGGGTTGGTCCTCCACCCATGGTGATGTGACGCCTACGTGGCGGGTAGTCCCCAAAAAGACTAAGCAAACAAGACCCCATGGTCTAACATTGAAATATTAAATGGTATTTAGAATCTATTGAAATGGTAATTAGGAAACGGTATTTCAATTTAAAGTTTTTTTGTATTATACAAAAATAAAAGATGCTTACCAAATTCAAAATTATTTAATAAAAATGAATTTTAAAATAATATAACATCTATGGTTTAAAATTAAAACTTAGTAAAATAATAACTTGATTGATTTTAATCTGGTCCATAATATATTACCACCATAATTACATATATTTTATATTTGACAATAAAGAAATAAATTTATTTTAGGTTATAAGGTTGTTAAATTAGGAAGTTAATAAATAATAATCACAAATTAAGAAATGATTGTAATTGATTCAGAAGTCGGCTATAAATAAACATATTTCAAATTGCAAAATATAAATAACTGAATATGATATTGTTAAAAATTAATACATAATTCAGAATTCGGTTTAGTTAATAAAATTAATACATAATTTTGTAACACTAAGACTATGGATAACTTATTTTATGATTCTATTTAAGTTTTAAATACAAATTTCAAATGGTATAAATGGAGATTATTATTTGTATAATAACTTAATTGACATTTATTAGCTTCTTAATTACATTACATCGTTGATTACAACTTATAGATTCAAAATTAGTCAAAAAATTATAAGTTAGTGTTGTAAGTGTCTTAAATTTTAAAGTTAATAAATGATAAATTGTCACACCCCCAAAATCCACAAGCGGAGTATCACCGCAGGGAGCGTGTTTGACCAGGATTAAGCCACCAATCATATTGAACATTATAAATAAATAATTAAAACCCAACACAATCAATATGATTAGTGTCACACAATTAAGTAAAGTCTAAGTTATCAGCGGAAGTATTAAGTTCAAAACCATGGTATAAGTTTAAAGTTCATAAAGTTTAACATGGAACTCAACAGTCCATGTCCCACAACGACCTCTTCCTCCTGTGCAAGCTCCTGCTAAGCACCTAACGACCTGCAAGGCATATAGTAACGAATCAACAACAAAGTTGAGCGAGTTCACTGTTGGTTCGTTTTAGTGTTGTTCCAAAAACTATATGTTGTTCGAAAACCATGAGTTTAACTAGTTCCTTGTATCCCAAACCATAACCAGTGGGGGATTCACCATGTAATCCACTAGACCCGTTACCGTATCGACTACTGACTGTAGTTATGTTTATGTGCCCTGCGTCAATGTCTATCATCATTGACTAAGTGCCCAGATCCATTAGTCCACGCCCGTCCTCTGCGGCACGGTGTGAGACTTATCAAACCTAATAGTGCTATTTAACTAATGACTCGTTCTCCATTGGCCCGGCGATTAAGTCGATATAAAAATGAGGGACTTAATGATAGAGTTTTGTCTAGTATCAATGTTGTCACCCTTCAGTTAAGAGGGTGGGAGTACGTGTCAAGAAGAACACGTAGGTTTCAATGTTGTCACCCTTCAACAAAGAGGGTGGGAGTATGTATTCTACCCAAGGAGAATACGCAGGTTTCCTTAGTATACTTTAATCCATTCCCAAACCACCGGGAATCCCATGCCTTGTAGAAAGTGTGAACTCACCTTAGATTAGCTCGACAGATAAACAAAAGGTCACTTGAGCTATTTGTGGTCAACCACGTCTTAACATGGTTACCATACAAGTCAGGTCTAGGTTCAGGTAAGGCACGTATGTTTACACATAAAGTAGCAAGTTACGTTCACACAACTATCATGGCATACACATAGAAACATGTCAACAATATCGATCAAGTATACACATAAGCCCAAATTGTGCGATTAAAGTGATTGGGTCGGGAAGATTGTCCGAGCCCAATCATCTTGTGTGATTTAGTAAATAAAGCCCAATCAATATCCGGCCCAACCTGTTGTGCGATCAACACAAACTTGTGCGATCCACAACAGATTGTGCGATCCAAACTAACCCAGCCCAATGAGACATGCGGCCCAACAAACAACATCAGTTTGAATACTTGTGCGGCCCAATATATTGTGCGATCAACACAGTCTTGTGCGATCCACAATATATTGTGTGATTATGCATAACGGTGCTGTACACGGTGCTTTAACAGTGGTACCTCATACAATCCTAGCTTGTGCGATTGAGCTTGTGCGATCAGCTCTTGTGCGATTCGTTTCATTATCCCAAAAATCATGGCATTCAGTTATCCTATTTCCATCTAATCAATCCAATTAATCAATAATCAATTTGACAGCTTCCTATTTTACATTTAATCGATCAATTCAAGGATTCACCAATTAATTCCCATGAACCCTAATTAACATCTAACCATAACAACAACTCATCATCACTAAAAATCGGATCAAATGATATGATTAACACCTAAATCCTATATCATCATGCAACTAGTAATATGAACATTATACGATTTTTGATCGAACACATTTGCATATCATCATATCATTCTTCATGCCAAACAAAACCAATCAACCACACATTTATTGGAGATCAACATATATCATCATACAATCCATTAACAAGAACAGTTCCATCGAATTTATACATTGAAATCGAACACCTATTTCTAATTCAAACATCACAGTTTCCATCAACACATACAAACATGAAACCCTAGTTTTTCATATATCATCACAACATCAATTAACACTCAACCAAACAATAACATAACACTAACCAGAAGTGTGCGATAAGGTGTTAGACAAGGAAGATCACGTTGCATGGTAGAGAGAGCTTCGAGTATGGGGAAGGGCTGTTGTCGGGTTTTTCCAAGAGGAGAGAGAGAGCTTAGGGTTTTATGTGTGTTGCGTACTTTGTAAATTATGAGAAACAAAACTCCCTAAGGAGTAGGTGTATGCGTATAAGAGGAGTGGGCCGAACCCTTCTTTGGGTTGCTCTTGGTCTCGAGTTCAAGCAATGTGGGCCGAGAGGTATGACAGAGGACAAGGTGTGCGGCCCAAAAGGGCATGTGCGATCGGTCATATGTTGTGCGACCAACTTAGTTGTTATATATATACATACTTACAATACAAACATATAACATGTAATCATTAAACTCATAGCATTCATTAAAATTAAGCATAACAATTTGTCATGTAAAACTCATACAAGTTACATCAAGCACAAAGGAAAGGTTCTAAAATACGAGTTGTCACATCATCCCCAAGTTGAAAGAAATTTCGTCCCGAAATTTAGCACGTAGTCACTGTGGAAGCTAGTTAGGTTGTGTGGTTTCCTGGTTTTCCTAGGGTATCACATCATCCCCCCGTTGGTTTGGAATTTCGTCCTGAAATTACGCAGTAGCTTCAGCCTCAGCAATGGACTCACCTTTCATAAACAACTGGGGATACTTGCGTTTCATTTGGTCTTCTCGTTCCCAGGTGAACTCTGGGCCACGATGGGAGTTCCAACAAACTCGAACAATGGGTATCTCGGTACGCTTGAGAGTCTTGACTTCCTGGTCTGTAATTTCCACCGGTTCCTCGACGAATCGCAACTGTCGTGGATAGTGAGTTCCTTGAAAGGAACTATGAGGGTCTCATCTGACAGACACTTCTTCAGATTTGACATATGGAATACGTTGTGAACACCACTGAGCTCTTCGGGCAGATTCAGTTTGTACGCTACTTTGCCGATTTTCTCAGTGATTTCGAAAGGTCCGATATAACACGGATTTAGCTTGCCCCGCTTACCAAAGAGAACCACACCTTTCCAAGGTGAGACTTTAAGTAGCACTCGATTCCCAACCTGGAACTCGAGCGGTTTCCTACTTATCAGCATAGCTTTTCTGACGGTCATGAGCTGCCGCCATTCGTTGTTGTATTTGGGCAATCTTTTCCGTCGTGTCGACGACGAGTTCTGGGCCAGTGATTTGGCTATCGCCAACTTCTGCTCAGCATAAGGGTGACCGGCATTTCCGTCCATACAACGCCTCGAACGGAGCGGCCTGGATGCTGGTGTGGTAACTGTTGTTATACGAAAACTCCACCAAAGGTAGGTGCCTTTCCCAGCCATTACCAAAGTCGATTACACATGCTCGAAGCATGTCTTCAAGAGTTTGGATGGGTGCGTTCAGTCTACCCACCCGTCTGTGGATGATATGATATGCTCATGTCTAGACGTGAGCCAAAGGATTTGTGCATCGCCTGCCACAAATCAGATGCAAAACGCGGATCACGATCGGAGATGATGGAAGTTGGCACCCCGTGCCTCGCAACTACTTCCTTCAGGTAGACGTCTGCTTGAGTAGAAAACTTATCCGTTTCCTTAATAGCCAAGAAGTGAGCAGACTTTATCAGTCGATCCACAATCACCCAAATAGTATCGTTTCCTCTTTGAGATCTAGGTAAGCCAGTAACAAAGTCCACAGAAATTTGCTCCCATTTCCAGGTCGGGATCCCTGGTTGCTAAAGTAGGCCTGATGGCTACTTGTTTTTAACTTTGACTCTCGCACAGGTCAAACATTTACTAACATAGGTCGCTATATTAGATTTCATGTGGGGCCACCAGTACAGGGTTCGGAGGTCTTGGTACATCTGGTCAGAACCAGGATGCATCGAGTAGCGAGATTTGTGTGCTTCGCCCATCACAAGTTCTCGTATGTTTCTAAAGAATGGAACCCAGTCACGTTCCACGAAGTAGCGAGTACCATCTTCCTTGGGTTCAAGTCACCTTTCCATGCCCCGCATGGACTCAACTAAAAGGTTCCCTTCTTCCAATGCTTCAATCTGGGTGTTGCGGATTCTGGGTAGGAAGACTGAAGTGAATGGTAAGTTGTAACGCACATACACGCTAAGGTTTGGTTTCCTTACGACTGATGGTGTCAGCCACCACATTGGCTCTGCTTGGATGGTACTTGATTGCGCATTCGTAGTCGTTATGGAGTCCGACCCATCGACGCGGTCGCATGTTCAACTCCTTTTGATCGAAGATATGCTGGAGACTCTTGTGATCGGTGAAAATGGTGCACTTGGTACCGTCCAAGTAATGTCTCCATATCTAGAGTGCAAACACTACTGCTCCCAACTCCCAGTCGGGTAGTGTAGTTCTTTTCGTGAACCTTGAGTCGGAGTGATGCGTAAGCAAAGACCTTCTCCCGTTGCTTCAACACACCACCAAGTCCTTGGATAAACGCATCACAATAAACAACGAAGTCGTCTGAGCCTTCAGGTAATGAGAGAATGGGAGTGCTATAGAGCTTCACCTTCAACTGTTGAAACGCGGATTCCTATGCAATCATTTGGGCTAGAGTTGTGATGGTTTGAGCATACAATCAAGAAAACGGGCTTCGTGACGTCAAAAGTTATACGTTGGAGACTTAACGTGGGGTTGTTTTGTCACACCCTCACTTTTGCGGAAGTGTGATTTGGTGTGACTTGCTTAATATCATTGCATTCAACCATAACAAACATCTATATGATAAAACCATGATGTCATCCATAAATTAAGTTTCGAAATATTACAATCGTCATTGATTAATCACAAACCAGGACTACAATTTCTAGTACATAACAATCTAAGTTTTAAGTTTCAAATCTGGACATAACAAAAGACACTAACAAACTAGGTTTCGAGCCATGTATCTTGCCCAAGATAAAATACATAACCCAAACCCTACGACTTCGGATGACACCTTTTATTATTAGAGACGTGACTTGTATGCTTCAACGCCTGCCAGATCCATACTTAATTTCCTGAAATACATGTAGTTTGAAAACATCAACAAAAGTTGAGCGAGTTCATGTGATTTGTATGTGTGCACGAATCATCCTTGTAAACATTTGTAAGTATGTACGTATGTATTTGTAAACTGGTATGAAGTGACAAGGAACATATCAATTAATGTGTAGCTAATACATTAAAATGTGTGAAACGGCGTAGGAAGGCTCAAACCTATCAGATTTTGTATCGGGCCTCCGGGTGTAAGACATAGTCACCACATGGCCCAAACCTCGGTCCACATGGGTGTGGGCTTGCTACAGCCAAATAGATCTATCACTCATGTCCCTCGGTCCTAAAACGAGGATTAATGGTCTTGAGAGTGCACCTACCCATTCACATGATCTAACCGTATTTTCCTTAGCTAACCATACCATTTGTAATTGTTTGTAAACATTTAGTAACATGTACTTCACCCCCAAAGTTATAAAACAAAAACAGTTAAAGAAAAGGGGGACATGAACTCACAGTTTTGCGTTCTTGGTATCCAATGTAACTCAAGCTTTCTCTAGATCGCACGACTACCTACATGCGTGCTACGGTTCATTAGACGGGTGGGTCGTGCCTTGACCTTGGTCCTATTTAGTATTTTGAGTTACGTTCCTTTGTGTCTTCAATATTATTCCAAGTTATATAATTATTTGTTAAAATAATAAATATTTTAACTTAAATTATATTTATTAAATTTTCGAATAATAGTTAAATCAATATATATTAACATGGGTACTTCTCAAGTATTTATATTTGTATCACCTTCCCAAGGATGGGTGTATTTGTATTCTTATTCTTATACTTGCATATTTTTGCCATGTATCGGTGTCGTATTCCGGAGTGTATTTATACGTACGAAAATACGTATTTTCTCGTAATTGTTAAGTATTCTTATACTTAATTTTGTATAAGTTTTTCCGGAATGATATTTCTAGTAAAAATACTTTAATATATATTTCCAAAATATATAATTTAAGGAATATTACTTAGTAAAAATTTATTTATAATTTTTCTTTGGCAAAAATATTTGTATTTTCATATAAGTTCTAAAAATAATTTATTTTCAAGTCTAACTTAGAAAATATATATGAACCCATTTTTCATCCAAAATAATATATTTCTAGTTTATTTAAGAAAATACATCTTCCAATAATCCCAAGAAAATATATATTTTTACTTGGCAAAAATAATATACTTTCTCCTTGTCAAAAATAGGATATAATCTTGTAATAAGTGTAAAATCATATTTTGTTTACTTGGTGTCCAAAATATTATTTACCAAAATATACTTGCGAATAAATTTTCTGGAATATTTAGTAAGTTACATTCCTTTGTTCGGTTTCACCAATATTTTGCGTATTCTTTGTATATTTATTCCTTGGAATTTTGGTAATATTTTGGATTGTAGTTTTTGGTATTTGATGAGTTATATTATTTCAAGTCCTAAAATAATATAACTAATACACATAATATACAAATAATCACACACATGGTGACTTCTAAATATATATTTTCCTAAATACATATTTAGTCACTTTTATTTATAAAAACCGACCTCCAATATTTATATTTTTGTAACAAAAATAATGGCAAACTTAATGTGAAAAATCCATGGTTTGAAATACAGTTGTACATATTTGTTTAGAAATATTTTTCTAAGTGTTTAATTTTTAGAAAAATTTTGCCATAGTTTCCCCTAAAAATGGAGGTTTCCATACCTTGAAGGCATATCATTTTCTTTTGTAATTCAACACAATCAATCCACAATCAACAATAAACAATTTATACTTACCACTTTTGCCAAAATCAAGAATAAACTACCACTTCATGAACTTGAAAATTTATAAAAATTTGTAGTAACTTAATAGTGTATTTAGAAGTCTTGTTACTCTTTAAAGTGTGATTGATTCTTTAAAAACTTTTTT
Source organism: Helianthus annuus (assembly GCF_002127325.2). Classification (NCBI taxonomy): domain Eukaryota; kingdom Viridiplantae; phylum Streptophyta; class Magnoliopsida; order Asterales; family Asteraceae; genus Helianthus; species Helianthus annuus. Next base: position 101,257,324 of record NC_035437.2, read on the forward strand.
TTAAAGAAATTGGATCTTCACAACTTATAATCATATTTTTCAAAAATGATTCTTCTTTGATTTTTCTTGTTACATAAGTGTTTCTACACTTTATTAACCACCAAAAATGAGGTTTATTTATTTAAGAACCAAGATTAAGTAAAACTCATATTTTTAACTTGGTTTCTTGAAAAATCACTTTTTGAAATCTTAGATTTACAAGACTTACATCTCACTTTAATCATCATTTTACAAGAAATCAATGTACTCTTTCAAGTCCATGTCTTTCATGAGGATGATCTATTAGTCTTTAACATTTCCATCCTCTCATCTTGCTAGATTATGTTTTTATCATGATCTAGCAAGATCATATGATGATCTACATCATTTATATAAGTAAACAACAATCAAGTATCACAACAACACTAAACAACATGATTTCTTTAAGATTTCTTAAAATTTTAAGCTTATGTTCATGCTTCATCTTCTTGTTTTCTTAGTGTTCTTCAAGATTAACATCATGTATCTTCTTTTATCCAACAAAATATGATGAAAAATGAAGAGATTTGTGTTCTTACCACTAGCTCAAGGCTAGGGATGATCAAGAGAAGAAATGAAGTGGATAAAAGCAAACGGTGAAAGTCCTTTAACTTCTGAAAGCTCCAACCTTCCTTATGTGTCTTTTAGCACCCTTGTATATCTATAGATTGTATGGGAGTTGAAGGATGATGATGATGGTGTGGAGATGCGTTTCGGCCGAGAATGGGGAAGAAGGAGGAGAAGAGTTGAAGTGGTTTGATGTTAGAATGTGAGAGAATGAAGGACCTTTGTGTTTATATAACCATTCTTCCAACATAGCTTATACCAAAGGTTATCATGTTTCTAAAAGTTCAAACAAGATCAAATAAATTAATCAAATAAAATCTTCATGTGGGGGCCCACATGTAACCGTAAGATGGGGGGGGGATGTTTAGTTGGGTGGTAATGGTAAGTTAAGGAATCTAGTTAGATTTCAAGTGTTTAGTTAGGTGTTTTAGTTATTAGATGTCTATATAGTGTGTTATGATGTTCGGGGACCATAACTAGCTTGGAAATGTTAAAACAATGCTTCTAGTGAAAGTTTGATGTTTCGGGTAGTGTCCGGTTGTTCGGTTGGTTACTGGTTCGTTAAAGTGCTAAACTATGCAGTTTAGTGTGCTTTAGGTTACCTTTTGTGACAGTTTTGATTCCCGACACTTAGGGAAGCATTCAGGAGCATTTAACCATATTTCTACATGGTATTAGTTTGTTTTAATGCTGAATTTGCTGATTTTCTGCAGAATTCTGCAGTTTATGTGAGTTTTAGGCACTTTTCGGCACTTAAACTATCTCTAGGAAGGCAGTTTTGTGATCCTTACTTACCTACACACTATACTAGTGTAATACTTGGTTTCTGACTCATTCTGTGTCTCAACACATTGTCTGTCTATATACTGAACTCCGTCAGCATTTTGCTGATTTGTCTGATAATTGTGCTAACTGTGTTTCGTGCATCGTTTGAGTCAATAAAGTTCTCATGCAATAAGGACATGACACTAAGCAGTATGTGATGCACATGAATATATATGGCATTAATCAGAAAGCAAGTTAAGTAATTAATTGTAATCCAGCACAGTTATTAAGCACTAATCATGGTTTAATAGTTGTACAGATGCATGCAGATTTGACAGTTGTCACATGTTTATGTCGTAGGAACTCCACGGTAAGGTGTGGGTGTCGCTCGGATCCCTACTAGTTCTTCAAGTGGATTCGGATGTCGTCAAAGAAAACAAGGGACATATCTGTCGTGCCTGAGGATCCATATCGGTCATATCAAGATCAAGGAACAGTACCTGGGGTATCATCATGTTTATGGCCCAATGCTCACTGAGTAATGTTCATAGAGCGTAACTTGTCCAAGCGAGTGTCCGCGGGGAAAACTGTTAAGATCGTTGGGTTTCAAAGTATATCGTGTATGGATGTGGAAACATGAGAAAGGGTAGTCGCAATCGATGAGTAGGCGTCTAAGAACCCATAACAGGGGTTTACCTGATGTCGAAAGTTTAGCTGGTCGTGCGCAAGTGATATACAGTTATGAAAAAATATGTCCTTGATCAAATAGAGATGTCACAAAGTTAAATCAATCAGAACACGAATTCACCATAGCAGCATGATTGTCGTACAAGTTTGTAGTGTTAAGATTCATTGAGACTTCCATCAAGAGTCGTTGGTCTCGCCCACATGCGAGGGAGGAACAATTCAGCTGGATCTATGAACTTAGGTGTGTTTATGATTCATCGTGTCGATAAGCAACCAAATTCGGGGGAGTTTCCCTTCGGTCGTGTGAATGAATCCAAAATACGTCTGCGCAGTCGTGAGGTTCCAAAGAAAGACGCGAAAACATGATCAAAAGAGTATGATCGTATCAACAATACATCACCACCCTCAAGGTTTCGAGGTGTGATCACTAATGATCGAGAGTCGAGCCTTCCAAATTCTCGAAGCTAGTGGGTGTTCGTTTCAGTGTCTCAACATGGAGTAGTGGGAACGTAATGTCACTGTGGTAAGAGAGTGATAGTTTGGTCTATGCCAATTGTAGAAATTAGACATATCATTAATCAACAATCATGTGTCAGTACAAAGGCTAGTGCAAAGATTTCGCATACTTAAGAAAAGAAACTATCATGGAATTTAAAATACGACTCTTGTAGTGTAAGGTGGGTCAGGTAAACGTATAGATTATCGTGTTCGTCTGTAGGTTGAGTGATCCGTATCTCCGCTCGCGACTGTCCCAAAGGCTATCCTGGCATTAAGAAGCATCTATTTGCTAAGTTAGGTATACGAAGGTGTAAATCAAAGTAGAAGATGAATTATCCACCCAACGGGGAAATGGGGTATCTTGCGATCGATGGAAGTCGTGGTAGGGTTGTTAGCATTTCGTTAGATCGGTTGCCAATAGAAGGAACAGGGATTGGTGAGGTTCATACGAAGAATTTAGTGAAAATGGGAGTCCGACAATAACCGAAGGATTCAACCAACTAATCTGTTGTCTAGAAGCAATTCCAGTAGTGGTGTATGGCGGTATGGCACAAAAGGGAAGTTCGTTGCATCACGGTCACGGAAGTATATCACTTGTTCAGAACAAAATTTGGTTGGTAGAGTTTCAAGTTGCAAAATGACGAACGCGTGTAACTATGACTGCTTCATTTCTGGTGACGACGACAGGTGGAGATGATAAGGTTCGTCAACATGAATGCGTGGGTATAGTTCTTCCTGAACCTGAGTTCGTTTAAGCCAGGTTTGGTCTTCGTGAATGTTGACGTGCAACCCAAATGTACTAAGGGTTAGATGGCGACGTCATGTCGTGATAAGCATATGAATAGATAGAACGCATAAACAATTGTCGTAGTGGGGTGACGAGAAATCAGAAATGAGTTTGACCACCACTTGTCAGATTTCAAGTAAACAATTGAGTGTCATAAAGAACGCATTAGGGCTATTCGATAGCACGCTACTACCCTAAATAAACATACTATAAACAGCATATCATGCAAAAGTAATCTAGCAAGTAGGCAATATAAACTTAAATCATACCACCTAAAGTGTTGAGCCTTGCACGTGGAGCGAAGCATCGTTGTGGATCGTCGAGCACTGAACATGTTATAGTCTGGTTTTTATATCAAAAAGATTTTCCCCTTTTTTTTAAAAAACCAAGTTCACTATAACCAATGGCTCTGATACCAATCTGTCATACCCTTAAAATCCACAAGCGGAGTATCACCGCAGGGAGCGTGTCTGACCAGGATCAAGCCACCAATCATATTGAACATTATAAATAATTAATTAAAACCCAACGCAGTCAATATGATTAGTGTCACACAATTAAGTAAAGTCTATGTTAACAGCGGAAGCATTAAGTTCAAAACCATGGTATAAGTTTGAAAGTTCATAAATTTTAACATGGAACTCAACAGTCCATGTCCCACAACGACCTCTTCCTCCTGTGCTAGCTCCTGCTAAGCACCTAACGACCTACAAGGCATATAGTAACGAATCAACAACAAAGTTGAGCGAGTTCACAGTTGGTTGTTCGTTTTAGTGTTGTTCCAAAAACTATAAGTTGTTCGAAAACCACGAGTTTAACCAGTTCCTTGATCCCAAACCATAACCAGCGGGGGCTTCTCCATGTAATCCACTAGACCCGTTACCATATCGACTACTGACTGTAGTTATGTTTATGTGCCCTGCGTGAATGTCTATCATCATTGACTAAGTGCCCAGATCCATTAGTCCACGCCCGTCCTCTGCGGCACGGTGTGAGGCTTGTCAAACCTAATAGCGGTATTTAACTAATGACCCGTTCGCCATTGGCCCGGAGATTAAGTTGATATAAAAATGAGGGACTTAATGATAGAGTTTTTTCTAGTGTCATTGTTGTCACCCTTTAGTTAAGAGGCAAGGAGTACGTGTCAAGAAGAACACATAGGTTTCAATGTTGTCACCCTTCAACAAAGAGGGTGGGAGTACGTATTCTACCCAATGAGAATACGCAGGTTTGCTTTGTATACTTTAATCCATTCCCAAACCACCGGGAATCCCATGCCTTGTAGAAAGTGTGAACTCACCTTAGATTAGCTCGGCAGATAAACAAAAGGTCACTTGAGCTATTTGTCGTCAACCACGTCCTAACATGGTTACCATATAAGTCAGGTCTAGGTTCAGGTAAGGCACGTATGTTTACACATAAAGTAGCAAGTTACGTTCACACAACGATCATGGCATACACATAGAAACTGTTGGGATTGAACCCTACAGAGGAACAGTTGATTAAAGCCAAAACTGGATCAGATCAGTGGATCCAGAATAAGCAGATGTTTGTACCCAATCTTTCCCCTTGACAATGGCTCTAACATCTGATGGATTCAAAGTAATGTCTTTCCTAACTACTGCTGACCCAAAAGACTGATGAAGACTAAGTGCTGATGCTCAATCAATTGTTTTATCTCAAGTACTGCTGAAGATCAAAGCACTGCTGGAGCCTAAGTAGTGGAATGAAGAATCGGTCATTTTATTTATGCTTTGTATTTTGTTATCAGTTGTTTGTAATCAGTGGTTGTAATAGGTCAGTAGTTTGAGTTTGTTAGGAGGTTAGATGTCACTTTCATGGTGACGTCAGCAATGATGCCACAGTGGTTTGTTCTATACTATAAATAGAACAGTACCCTGTACTGTTCTATTAGGTCTTTCTTCCCAAGTCATTATGTACGAAGAAACTATCCGTGAGCCCAGGCTGAGGGGGAGGTTGTATTACATGCATACATTTGTAATTGAAGATTGTAATAAATATAATCATTCGGTTCAATGACAAGCATGTGTGTTGAAAGCATTTCTTCCATTTGATTGTGTGAAAGTTTGTTTCCATTTTATTTCCGCTACAATTACTCATTCATATTCATAATTCTCAAACAAAAACACAATCATAAGAAACTCAGATACTAACAATTGGTATCAGAGCAAGGACATCAAATTTGATCTAACAATCATTTTGACGTAAAAGTTCAGCTCATAATCGTTGATACTTATAATTATTCGTTTTGTTGAAAAACAGAGTAAGGTTTAATCACGAGCAAAGTTGATTAATCAGTACCTGTAAAACAACCAGGATGACGTCACAATCACAAGATGTTAACAATAACACCAGTTCACTCTTCAAACCACCCATGTTGAAACGAAATGAGTACCACATCTGGAAGCGAAGGATGGGTCACATCCTAGCTAAACAGAACACCAGATGTTGGAAATCGGTTATCTATGGACCACAGGTTCCAATGGTGCTGAGTGCTGAGGATCTAAAGGTTTTTGTTGCTAAGAAATTAGAGAACTACACTGATCAGGATTTTCAAAAACTTGAACTAGATGCCAAGGCATTCAACATAGTTGCATCTACACTACCAAATGAGATCTATACTGGACTGTTACACTGTAACAGTGCCAAAGAGTTGTGGGATGCACTTAAGGAACAATTTGGGGGTACTGAAGAAGTAATCGAAAACAACAGGGAAATTTTGAACCAACAGTATGAAACCTTTTGTCACATTAAGGGTGAAACATTAACACAGCAGTTTGAGCGATTTAGTTGTCTCATAAGTGAACTTAAGCTTGTTAAAACTGAATTTCCTAAATCAACTGTTAACAACAGGTTTTTAAGATCACTTCCTGAAAAATGGGACACAATTGCTTTTGTAACCAGAAACTCTGTTGAGTTCAAAGATCTGACCCTGACCCAACTTCATGGTAGACTCTCGACCTATGAAAGGGAGTTAAACCAGAAAAAGAAGTTGCAAGAGTCTGGCAAAGTTACAGATGACTACTCATTTGGCAACACGGCTCCTTTGGTCTAGGAAGAGTCTGACAGTAGTAAGGATCAGAGTTATGATCACTTTATTGACATAACTACTGGTGGAAACTTCAACTCTGATCCTCACTCATCCAATAATGCTTTCACAGCAAATAGAGAAAGCCAGAACTCTGACAATCTATGCTTTGAACTCAATGATCTTCAGTATTTTGATCCAACTGACTTAGAGGAAATGGACATATTACACCAACTTGCACTACTGAGTGTTAGAATCAGCAAGTTTTACAAAAGGACAGGGAGAAAGTTCACAGGGTTACATGGGAATCTAAAAGTAGGGTTGGATAAGTCTAAAATCAAATGCTACAGGTGCAACAGGTTAGGTCACTTTGCTAGGGAATGTAGGAGTCAAACCAATGGACCTATTACCACTTACCCTAGCCCAAGACCACAAAATAACCACAGCACTATGTAGTATTCCCATTATACCCCTGCTGCCCATGTAAACACTGCCCATTATGCACATCCTGCAACCCCTGTTCCTGTGCACTATGTCCAAACCACTGTTCCTCAAATTCAGTATGTCCAAGCCCCCGTCCCTTAGGTTCAAGTGCAACCAGTTGCACCTCAACAAGCTACACCAGTAGTGGTTCAACCAGATCAGCAAAGCTTTTTCACCCAAGGCTTTGTTGACTGGAGTAGCTTACCTGAAGAGCTAGGTGATGAAAATTTTGCACTCTATGCTACAAATGATGCATCTAATGATGAATACTGTTTTATAGCATTAGAGTCAATACCAGAAGGACTGGAAGCTGAAGAAGGACAATCAAATGCTGAAACAGTAGATGAAATTGCTGAAGAAGTTGTTACTGCTGTTGCTGGTGAAATACTGTTGGGAGAAAGTTCAGAACCCCTGTTGGAACCACTGTCTGACCCCTGGTCTGAAGAAGAAGAGAAGAAACATGGTGAAAAGGAAGAGAAGATGACTGATGAAAAAGAGCATGTTTGTGATTGTGCCATGATGGTTGCAGCTGAGGTATCATCTCAGGTTCTTAAAAATCTGTGTTCAGACAAATGCATAATAGCATTTGCTAACATCAAAGAGGTGAATGAAAACCTTAGGGATAGAGTGTTAAATGATGAAGTTCAATTTGAAAAGTCTTTAAAAGAACTGAAAATCAAATTGGCTAAAAAAGATAATGAAATCTGCAGTCTCAAACAAGAGCATAGTATAACCACGGACCAACTCCAGACTATGATGGGTGGAATCCTGCAAAGATTATTAAGTTTGTAAAAAGGAGTTGGAAACCACCCAAATCACTTGTGAAAAATGGGTGGAATCCTGCAAAGGTTATGAGATCATGCTTGAAAAACAGCTTGAAAGCAATGTAAAATTTGGCATAGGGTTATGTTGAAATCATACCCACCAACAAGGATGGCCAGGAGGTTAAAATAACTGATAAACTTGGTAATAAGATCACTTTGGAAAGATCTGTGGGGACCTCAACTTTTGAGGAAATTGAAAAATACCAATTCAAACCCACATGGTCTTATAAGTGTGACATCCTTGAAAATTTCAAACCCATGGACTTCACAACTATAGATGGTGTCAAAGCTCCTGAGGCCAAGGTAATTCCTCTTAAGGATATCCCAACAGTGGTTCAAAACTCTATTGCAAAGGAGTCTGAAAAGAGGAAGAAAAGAGAAAAGATTAAAAACTTGTTTTGTGACTTTTGTAAAAAGAAAATCACTTGACCAAGGATTGTTTTCATTTAAAAGATTATGATCTTAACAAAACAACTACTGTTGTGCCTTCAAGCAGCTGCACCATCTGTGGTAAAACCAACCATTCTACTCAGCAGTGTGTGTACTTGAAATCCTTTGAGGTCAAAAAGGAAGAGTACATTTCAAAAACACCAATGAGTTCATCAAAACCATCTGTCAAGAATGAACCATTGTTTGTGCCAGTTCAAACAGCTGTTACAAAACAGCTGAACCAAACCTCTGTTAAAAGAGAAGTTCAGGTGACTGATGCACCCCCTTCTAACCAATACCGAAGAGGTAAAGGTCAACCACCATACCCAAGGGTCCCACGTGTTTTTGAGGCTTACAAAAGGCCTTCTAAACCAAGAGTGGACAGGCATCCCTTTGGGTATCAACAGCTGATAGGGCAAGACCCCCAACAGTGGTTAGAGAAAAACAGTTCCAAAACTATCCAAACCCCTGAGCTAACCACTGTCCATCCACCTGAACTTAAGACAGAAACTGTTGTGACCCCATCCAAAGCTTATTGGCTTTGGAGACCCTCATGAACTAACCATTTACTTGATGTGCAGGGAGCTTCTGCATGCTTAGATAGTCTTTGGTGTAACACCCCGTGTTTCGAAAGTCAAAGTCAAAGTCAAGATTGAAGTCAAAGGAAGAAAAGATTGCTAATTGCGATCTGTCACTCCTTGCTTAACTACTGTTTTGACTTCTTTGACTTGTAGATAATCTATTTATTTTATCGCATTAGTTGAATTATGTGGAGTACTTGTTAATAATCGAGGTTTAATCGCTATTTATCGCATGTTTTATCGCTTTAATGCTTATCGCATCGCAATCGCATTCGCAACCCGAATTATGCGTTCTGGATATTGTTTTACGTGTGTGTGCTATTTATGTGTTACTTGTGCATGCTTATTATGTTTATGTTGTGGTGATTAATCGGAACACAATCGCAACTCTATCGCTATCGAATCACAAACGCTAAACGCAAGTTAATTATGATGATTGCATGCTAGATATAGTATTTGTATGTTTAATATTAATCTATCGCGTCACTAAATCAAAAAACGCATCGCAAAACTCAAACGCATAAACAAAACGCCGAGACTCAAATCGTCGGAGCCACTCGATCGAGTGACTGCTCAATCGGATGGCCAACCGATCGGATTGCCATCCGATCGGACAACCATCCGATCGGTGACCCACTCAATCCTTTGCACTTTCCTTTTTGGGAAACCCTATAAATACCCTCACTTGTCACATCACTTGATGTGACAGCTCCTCACTCGACCCAGCCGAACTTCAGCCTTCTTTCTCTCGATTTCTCGCGATTCTTGTAAGTTTTCAACCTAAATCTTGTACTTCTATGATCTACACGCACTCCTTCAGCTTTCTCTCTTTTGAATCTTAACTTTTAACCGTGAAACCAACGGAATTGAGGTGTTCTAGGGTGATGTCATCATAGAGTTCTTATGAACTTCAAGTATTGGCCTCATTCCACCAAGAACAACTCAGATCTGAATGATTTCCACATGAATCAACAATGTTTTCGCATAGATCTACACAGATTCATGGTGAAAAGGATTGAAAGATGGTTTTCTAACTTTCTTTCAACTCTTTTACACTCAATGCACCCCAAAACCGATAGAATTAGAGCTCGTTCTGATCTTCTACTCCTTCTTAGTGATGTGTTGGTTCAAGATTTGAATTCTATCCAAGAGACAACTGATTTCGCGTTGAATATGAACCACCATCTCGAACAGTTAACTGATCGGACTAGGGTGATTTCGTCTGATCGGGTCACTTGAGTCTTGACGAGGTTTCTGTTGTTAGCACGTTATCACACCATCTCGATCAACTGCAAAACTTTCAAAACAAACAATTGTCAAAGACGATCTGGATGTCGGGACAGATTGTCATCCGATCGGACAGTCATCCGACCGGCTTGCACTTGGTTCCATACTTAAACTTTTATTTATTCAAGGGACTGAACGTTGAACGGATTACCGTTCGATCGGATTGCCATCCGATCGAACGACCATCCGACCATGTGACGTTTAGGACTTCAACATGTTCAATACATGAACAGTGAACAACGGATTGCCACCCGATCGGATTGCTATCCGATCGAGTGACAACCTGCTGTGAACTTGTTCTCACTAAGTGTCCTACTAATTGGATCGCCACCCGATCGGACCGCCATTCGATCGATCGACCTGAAGGGTAGAGATACTTCTCTATTTTCAAAATGCTACAACGAAAACTTCAAAGCCATCATACACAAAGACATCCTTACCAACGAGGTGTCAATCCCTTCGAATGGCCATCTGATCGGATGACCATCCGAACGGATTGACATCCGATCGACTGGCCATCCGATCGGATTACCATCCGAAACTTATCACTTTTGCACCGTTTTACGCGCCGCTTATTGTTATGCTATCATTAACTGTTTAGGCTAATCTTTCTCAGCGCTCCCTTCAATCCAAGAGAGTGTTTACTTGTTAAACACAATCTGTGAGTATACTCGATCCCTTTTTGCTTTACGCACTTTTGGGTGTTACATACGTTATCTATATTCAAATCACAACCGACACACAACGAAAACACTATTTATACGCTAACCGTTAATGCATGCTACGTGTTATTCGATGAATGCTTGTATGTTAGGTTAACACAGTGATTGTTGCCTGACACCTTAGCAACGATCGTACTATAGTTTGGACACCTGTCGTGGACATGGGTTGTTAAGGGCTTTACTTCACGTGTCCCAGTGGGGATAGGTGTTGCGCATTCTACAACTCGCAGTCACGTCTGTGCATATTTCTCTATCGATAACCTACTTGCCTTCACTTTATACATGTTACATGCTGGTTATGCGTAAACTATTTCGAACTCTGTTATGCTATTATCAAACTTGTATGCTCACCTTTACACTATGTGTATTGACCCGTATTTTAACATATGTGACAGGTGTTTAGGATGCTACCTACTAGGATGCTTACTATCTTTTGTGGAATCAAGAAAGGATGGGTCTAGAAATAAACAAAGACAATTTATTTATTGTCTGTGAGATACTATGTCTATATTAACTGATTTGCTGAGTATGTTATGGTATGGGACTTAACTTAAATATTTGGTAAAATTAGTTGTTATGGATTTCTCCTGGACAATCTGTTTCGCTCAGTGCCATGCCCTGATGTTTCCGTCATCGGTTGGGGTGTGACAGATTGGTATCAGAGCCATAACTATAGGGAATTAGGCAAGACTCGACCTAGCCCGGGTCGATGTCTTAGAACGACTAAGTCTATAGTCTAAGTACCAACAGACCGACTTGTGCATACCCTTAGGGGTTTTGTACGAGCTTACTTGCTATATCTAGCTATTCTCGGTTACACTACACTGCACTGCACTATTTTCAAAGATGAACCAGTGATTGGATCGAGATTAGGTGTGAAAACCACAAACTCTTGATTAATCGCTTGTTCGACCAGCATTTTATCTATAACAGGAGAATTTGGTTTGAATCAGGAGTGAAATCGGTACTTTAACGCATATTTTTCCTCTATCTTATCAAAACAGGAACGAAGTTGTTAAGTCAGGGGTGAAACCCGAAACTTGAGGACTTGTTCCGATCTCTATTTTGGTTTTACAAAGCTCTCACCAAAGTCTCGACGGACTCCAACGACTTGAAGTACCACCGTAGCTAGAAGGATGTGTGCCATTCACCCAAATCGAGGCGAGAGCATAGTCCCGAAAGCCAAAGTGTGTACAAAAAGTCCTTGTGAATAGTCGAGTCACTTTGGGTAGTCGGCATTTATCGAGCCTTAGACAATCTATCTCTCGATTTTATGTGTTTCGATTCTGGAACTCGCCGCCGCTGACTCTGATCATTTGTCGTTTTATGTGGATTTTATGTGTTTTATGTGACTTTACCTGTTTATGAGTTTTGATTTTGAAGATTTATTCGCTTTTCACTTTCGCTTTAATCGACACACACAAATCGCACTGCACATCTACCTCAATACGCTAACAAATCGCTGCTAGTGGATGACCGCATATTATGTTACTCACTTATGCTATATTACTTGCTGTGTGCTCGCTAATCACAATCGCTATTCTCGAATGCGCGCGAACTTGAATGATAGGTTTCTGTATTCTGACTGCCTCTCGTGCTTCTAGGCCTTACGTGCTTACGTGCCCCTACGTGCTTATGTGTTCTGTGGTTATGTGCTTATGTGATTTTGTGCTTATATGTTACGTTGATCATGTTCCTGAGCTTTAGTAGTAGTACGTGTGAGGTGAGGTTCGATTTTATAGTGTTTTGAATCCAATGGCGTTGTCTATTGCAGACAATGTCGTCATTTGGATCTCACACTGCTCGTTCCGCATGTCGCAACCACGAAGACAAGCGTATCGCCTCTTTGGTTGCTAAGCAAATCGCGAAGGTTATTCCCCAGATTGTTAGTGAGCTAAATGAAAACACTAGCAAATCGTCTGAGGATTCCAAGACTGATTCGCCAAAGTCTACATTTAGCTTTAAGCAGTTCAAAGCTTGCGGTCCAAAAGAATTTACCGGCGAAGATGGTCCTACGGCCATGTTTCAATGGTTCAATTCGATTGAAGTCACTCTGCGTCAGAGCAACTGTCCTGGCAATCTCCAAACTGTTAACGCCACCGGCGTCTTCCAGTCTCGCACTTTAGACTAGTGGACGGCCGAGAGAAACAAGAGAGGAAATGACGCAGCTTATGGATTGACGTGGGATGAGTTGAAGGGCCTGATGATGAAAGAGTTCTGCCCTCCCCACGAGCTCCAAAAGTTGGAGGACGAGTTCTGGCATTTGAAGCAGAAGGATGGTGACAATGCTGCTTTAACTACTCGCTTCAAGCAGCTAAGCATAATCTGTCCGGATCAAATTAAGACGCCTGAAATCACCATCAAGATATACATCCGTGCTCTCCCGGATTGTGTGGCTGATTTCGTCCAAGCTGCTAAGACATCGACCATTGAGGAAACTTTCTTACTCGCTGCCGTGATCAATGATAAGCGAGTCAAAGCTGGGTTTTGGGATAAAGCTTCAAAGAACCTGCATCAAGCTACAACCGCCGCAACCGCTGAAACCGCCGCCGCTCCGCAGTCATCAAAGTCCTCTCGTCGCAAGAGAAAGAACAACAACAGTAGCAAAAATTGCATTGTCACTACTGCTGCCCCGCTTCAAGCTCTACCTGCTCAGCAGCAACCTCAACACCGACCAGCTGCAGCATCAGTTACCTATGCACCGCCGGCCAAGCGTGCATATACTGATCCTCACCCTGCTTGCCCAACATATACCTATCATCACCCAGTGGGAATCGCCTGCAGATATTGTGTGTATTGCAACATGTACGGCCACTTCACTGCCAACTGCCATACAGGTCCTCGTCAAGCTTCAGCTCCAACTCCTGCTCAACAAGCTCTACTTCCTGCTCCTCAAGGCCAGCAAGCGGCCCCTGCACCCGCGACACATGCTAGAGCTTGCTTCGCGTGTGGTGATCCCAACCACTTCGCGAACATGTGCCCAAACCGAGTGGTGAAGCAAGAGCTACAGCAGCAGCAGCAGCCCCAGCAACAACAACAGCAACAACAGCAGCAACAACAGCCAGCAGCCCGCGGACATACTTTCAACATCAACGTCTGTCAACCTCAAGCCGATAACAATGTGGTCAATGGTACGTTCCTTGTTAATGGTATTTATGTTTTGTGTTTATTTGATACTGGAGCCGATAACTGTTTTGTGTCACTTCAATTCGAAAAGCCCCTTAATCAAAAGGGCGCCCATATCCCCTCGTCATTCGATGTTGAAGTTGCCACCGGAAGAACCGTCGTCGTCAATTCAGTTCTTCATGATTGTACTCTCGAACTCAACAATCACGTCTTTCCTATCAACCTTATTCCAATGCAGCTCGGTAGTTTTGATGTCATAGTAGGCATGGACTTTCTTCGTGAAAACCACGCTGAAGTTGTTTGTTTTGATAAGATGATTCGATTCTCACTCGCCAATGGTGATCAATTGCGTGTTTACGGTGAAGTCGCGTCGAAGAAACTCCAACTCATGTCGTGTGTCCAGGCTAGCAAGTATCTCCGTAAGGAATACCAAGCTTTCTTGGCACACATTGTAGTAGCGGAGAAAAAGGAAGTTAAGGAGGTAGATCAGGTACCCGTGGTTCGCGATATTCCTGATGTTTTCCCTGACAATCTTCCTGGATTGCCTCCAAGTCGTGATATCGACTTTCGTATCGACCTCATTCCTGGAGCCAATCCTGTTGCTAGAGCTCCGTATCGACTCGCTCCGTCCGAAATGAGCGAACTCTCGAGTCAGCTCTAGGAATTGCTTGATAAAGACTTCATTCGCCCTAGCACCTCTCCTTCGTGCGCACCAGTCCTTTTTGTCAAAAAGAAGGACGGGTCGTTCCGGATGTGCATCGATTATAAGGAATTGAATAAGCTGACAATCAAGAATCGCTATACCTTGCCTCGATTCGATGATTTGTTTGATCAGTTACAAGGTGTTGTGTGTTTCTCGAAGATCGATCTACGCTCAGGCTATCACCAATTACGCATTCAAGAGGAGGATATACCCAAAACCGCCTTTCGCACTCGTTACGGCCACTATGAGTTCGTTGTTATGCCTTTTGGTTTAACCAACGCGCCCACGGTTTTCATGGATCTAATGAATCGCGTGTGTAAACCATTTCTTGACTGCTTCGTCATCGTGTTCATCGATGATATCCTGATCTATTCCAAATCGAAAGCCAAACACGCGCAACATCTACGTTTGGTTCTCGAGCTACTCCAAGGGAATTGACTCTATGCCAAGTTCTCCAAGTGTGAATTCTGGCTAGAGGAGGTTCAATTCCTCGGTCATATTGTCAATAGACAAGGTATTCATGTCGATCCCACGAAGATCGAAGCTGTTAAGAGTTGGGTTACACCTAAGAACCCGTCTGAAGTCCGATCTTTTCTCGGACTAGCGGGCTATTATCGTTGATTTATCGAATGATTCTCTAAAATTGTCGTGTCGCTTACTTCTCTCACGCACAAAGACAAGCCTTTTGTTTGGGGAACTGAACAAGAGTCCGCCTTTCAAACTCTCAAGCATATGCTCTGCAATGCTCCAATCCTTGCTTTACCCGACGGAAACAATGACTTTGTTGTCTATTGTGATGCCTCGAACCTTGTTCTTGGTTGTGTTCTCATGCAACGGCACAAGGTTATCGCTTACGTATCTCGTTAGCTCAAGATCCACGACAAAAACTATACAACCCACGACCTCGAGCTAGGCGCTGTTGTTTTTGCGTTGAAGATTTGGTGACACTACCTTTATGGTACCAAGTGTACGGTCTTCACCGACCATAGGAGCCTACAACACATCTTCAGCCAGAAAGAACTTAATATGCGTCAACGCCGATGGGTAGAACTTTTCAATGATTACGACTGTGAGATTCGTTACCACCATGCCAAAGCAAATGTCTTTTCCGACACCCTCAGCAGACGAAGCTATTTGCATAGCGTTCGTAATGTTCAAGCCCAGCATCATCTCGAAACTCTCATCCGCGAAGTGTCACACCCCGACCACGTAGAACATACAAAACGTGGCGGAAACGTCGGGGAGTGTTGTTACAGAATCAATTGTTTCAAATCCATGGCAATTGAGGTTCCGTTTTATTAATCAAACATGGAAGTTTGCATTGTTCTATACAAGAACCAAAGAGTACATAACATAATTTAACTAGTTCTTGTCTCGTTTTAAGTCACTAAGTCACAGGTCCGCCTAAGTATGTCTTGATAGGTCCTATGCATCATCTCCTGAAAACACATGTGAAAATAGGTACGTCAGCATAAAAATGCCTGTGAGATACATTGGTTTTGTGAAAACGGAATTCATGACTTATGTTTGAGAAAATGTTTACTCATGAACCTCGTATTTTGCTTCGTCTTGTAAATCATTTGAAAAACGGTAAGATCAAAGGATATGTATAAATAAGAGAACACTGTATGGTTAAATGGATAACCATGTAAAATGAGCTTGTATAAGATAAATCGTTTGTAAAACAATGTCTCGTGAAAAGTGTGTTATTTGTATAAAATGTCATATGTCTCAAATTGAAATGATTCAAATAACACTACGATATGTAATACCATACAAACACTTATATATAGGAAGTACCAGCGGCGTATCCACCATGCTTGTATCATATTACACACGCCTCGTTACTTAATCACTTACTCAACCCAAACCATCAAGATGAAATGTTTAACAATTGTGGAAATGTTTATGTATAGTCAAATGTCTATTGTCAACTGTAAGTCATGTCAACGGATACAACTGGTTTACACGGTTCAATGGATTACAAACGGTTCATATAATCGAAGGGTTAAAACGGTTCACATAGTCAAATGGTTACAACGGTTCAAAATGTTGTATAATGTGTTCGTATGCTGGATGAGCATATGCAACAGAAATGCAATGTGAAACAACGTACTACGTATGCACACAATGGACGTACGTAGCATGAAATGTATTGTAGAGTACAACGGTTCAAAATGTAGTATAATGTGTTCATATGCTGGATGAGCATATGCAACAGAAATGCAATGTAAAACAATGTACTACGTATGCACACAATGGGCGTACGTAGCATGAAATGTGTTGTAGAGTACAACGGTTCAAAATGTAGTATAATGTGTTCATATGCTGGATGAGCATATGCAACAGAAATGTAATGTGAAACAATGTACTACGTATGCACACGATGGGCGTACGTAGCATGAGATGTAATGTAAAGCAATGTACTAAGTACGCACATAATGGGCATACATAGCATGTAATGTATTGTAAAGTGATGTACTAAGTATGCACACAACGGGCATACGTAGCATAAACACAATGAAATCATGTACTATATATGTACTATCGAACATAGCAAGTATATGATGTGAAAACCGGAAAGCATGAAAGTAACAAGTAGGCACATGTATTTCACCCCAGAACAGTTTGGAAAAACAGTAAAAGAGGGGTTCAATGTACTCACCTGAGATTGCTTTGGAGTTCTTGTATAATAATCAAACAATGCTAGATCACGGAATATCAAACGGCACCTAATAGGTAGCTATGTTAATATACCGGACCTAAATCGGAAGGATCGAATAGTATGCGGGTTCGTAAACCAAACGAGTATGGAGACTCGTGCAATATGGTTTAACAAAGCCTACATACTAAAATGAAACCTAACCTAAGTGCTTGCGACCCATTACGACCCGTTTAGGTAGCTTATGCTACCTTACGCGTCGTTCGCGTAGAACGCGTCTGGAACGCCTAACATCGTGACCACAAGGTATAACCTCGGAAGGTTATAGCTATGGTCACCTAATGTGTTTGGTCGGATCCTAATGATCGACCAAATGGGTCGGGTTCGAAAGTATAAGCGATGGTTTAGATCGCTTACCTTACGACCCTATATAAGCACTATACTAAAAGTGACGAGCTAAGCATGTTAGAACATGCTTAACTAAGTTTAGAAAACAGGTTTGGCATCAAAACAAACGGCTTTGATGCTCACGAGTAGTTTGGTTACAAAATACGCAAGAATGCGCATTTTGGCCGAAACTACGACTCGTCACTGAGCCTAGATAACGTGGTAATCAGTAGGTATAGTCACTACGGACTATAACCATCGTGATCACGCTCACGTTATGAAGTTCCATGAACTTCGTGTTGACCATAGGCTGATCAATGCAGAAAGTCAACAAAACGTTGACTTTCGGACTCGAAAAGCGAATAAAAGAACGAAAGAATACTTACGGAGGGTTCCCGAATGCTAATCTAGATCAAAATGGCTCAGGTATGAAACAAAGGTTCCAACTTAGAGCTCTTGATCAGATTGTGTGGGTTTTTGCAACAAAGGGGGGGGGTATTTATAGGAAAAGCATAACCGTTAGGATCGTTTATCGAATATCGTGCCACGATCTTGTGCGTACACTTGTCAAAATATTGTGGTAAGTCAAAACTTGGCCCTTGGCTCTTGATTGGGTGAAAGGGCATTGCCCCTTGATCGAACGAAAGGCCAACTGCATTGAATGCAAGCATTGAATCTGGTCTGATAGTCCCACGCGGCCCGCGTGAAGGTGCAGGCCAATCTTACGCGGGCCGCCTGGCCCCGTCTGATCTGCACCAAGTTTCAGAATTTGCAGTTTTGGTCCCTGTTGCGTGTTTAAGCCATTTCCGACACTTCTAAGGCCCATAAAGCCATCTTTAAGGCCCTAAAATGATGCCTAAACATTGTGGACATGAAACATGCTCAAAAATGTTTCGGATGTTGGTTCGATTGGCCGTACGATCGCGATGTTCGCTTAATTACGACGGAATGCGCATAAGCGTGAAAGACGGTCCAAATGACGCGACGAATGGATTTTTCTTATGCCAAACACTAAGGCATAATATAAGGATGCTTACATAAATTTTTGGATGTCCGGATGTATTCAGAATGTAAGTTATGCGCGAAAGTGCAAACTTGTGCACTTTTTGACACTTTTAGCCCCTGAATGATCCAAAAGTTTGTTTTAGCATACCAAACCCCTCAAAGCCTATTTCTAAGCTATGTAAAGGATATTTATGGTATGTTTAACTTATGGACATGTTCCGGAATGTTCGTTACAGTTCAAATTGGCATACTTTTGCAGTTTGTCAAGTTTAGTCCCTGTAAGCGAATTAACTTGTTTTTGCCATACCAAAGCCTTCAAAACTTATTTCTAAGTTATGTAAAGGTTATTTAAGGTATGTTGAGTATACGTTGATGTTCCGGAGTATTTGTCGCATTAAAATGAGCACGTTTAAGAACCAGTTAGCGTATAACTCTCCATAAAGCGATGTAGAGTTTGAAATTGAACAAGAATTGATATGTGCAAAAGATACACATATTTATACAAGATCCCAAGTATGAAATAGAATATTTCATCGGCTTGGTATTTGTTTGAGGGTCGCGGTGACACAAGTGTCACAGTCTCCCCTACTTTAGGAAATTTCGTCCCGAAATTTATTCGTAGGAGTCCATTAGTGACTTTGCCAAATAACCATCAGCGATATGCAAAGTAATGTCCTGTCATTTCCTTAACGGCCATTCTTCAGAAACAAAATGAACAGACGGAGTCATTTTCAATGGTTGCTTCATCAGAAATGGAAATGAAGGATTACACAACGGATATTCATTTCCTCAACAGATAAGTCTTCAAAAACGAAAATGAACTAACGGAGTCATTTTCAACGGTTGCTTCCTCAGAGTTGGAAATGAAGGATTACACAACGGATATTCATTTCCTCAACGGGTAAATCTTCAGAAATGAAAATGAACTAACGGAGTCATTTTCAACGGTTGCTTCCTCAGAGTTGGAAATGAAGGATTACACAACGGATATTCATTTCCCCAACGGATAAATCTTCAGAAACGAAAATGAACTAACGGAGTCATTTTCAACGGTTGCTTCCTCAGAGTTGGAAATGAAGGATTACACAACGGATATTCATTTCCTCAACGGGTAAATCTTCAGAAACGAAAATGAACTAACGGAGTCATTTTCAATGGTTGCTTCATCAGAGTTGGAAATGAAGGATTACACAACGGATATTCATTTCCCCAACGGATAAATCTTCAGAAACGAAAATGAACTAACGGAGTCATTTTAACCAGATCTTCATCAGAGTTGGAAATGAAGGATTACACAACGCATATTCATTTCCCCAACGGATAAATCTTCAGAAACGAAAATGAACTAACGGAGTCATTTTCAACGATTGCTTCATCAGAGTTGGAAATGAAGGATTACACAACGGATATTCATTTCCTCAACGGGTAAATCTTCAGAAACGAAAATGAACTAACGGAGTCATTTTCAACGGTTGCTTCCTCAGAGTTGGAAATGAATAGAGTTAACTCTAGACACATGACAGAACTTGCTGTGGTTTCTGTGCACTAAATTCCATAATTATGTATGCATCCATAATTACGTAATCCCTTGCACAGTCCGCACAGTTTGTTTTGTAATGTTTTGGGGAAGGATATCAAACTTGTGACGAGGGTGACTAGACTTCCATCGGTTCCTTTTGATTAGATCGACAGGGGATCCTCTTGGTTAGGCCACCAAGGAGTCCTTTCAGCTATATCATCACATGATATCCCTAACCAGATTTTTGGATGAATCTGTTTAGCTAGACCACTCAAGTGGTCTAATTATGAAGTAGTACTTTATAATCCGAGGGACTTAACTATAACATAGAAGTCCATTGAGGATTTTAAGTAATACCCTTAGGTATCCTACTATGAATCTCTTGTACACGGATATGTAAGATTCTACGAAGATTTGGATAACATAACAACACATAAGGGAACACATAAGCATAAAGTCACATAATTGTTTAACTTGATTATAATTTGTTATTAACTTATTATTGATTGAATACGGATATGGAAACCAATCGACGGGTCTCAATGTTCACTGGAATCTATCTGAGAAGATAGAAAGATCTCCCAAAATTCGATTTTTTTTATTACAAGGAATCACCACATTCGAATGAGGGTATACAACAATTAAAGACTTACGGGAAATCCTTAGGCACCCTATTAAGGATTTACAGTGGTACTTTGGGTATTCGTCTTGTGTTGTAACCTGGGCCTTGTACTTTGTTTCCTTAGAATAAACGGGTACTTAGGAATTTTGTGGAAGACGCAAGTGATTATAGAATGGGAGAATTTTGGGGGTAGTTTGTTCTTCAAGGAATACGGTTTCTCGATTGTCGGGATTGTAAGGGATATGTCGTTTATGCATGCAACCACAGCAATACATTGTAATGTAAATAAAAGATTTATTTATAAACAATGATAACAACTGTTTCTTGGATTTTGACAACAAAAGAAAATAATACATAAGACGTGATTGTTTCCAAACGATGTTGTCTTCTAGTCAGTCGGATGCTCATCCCTGTGCTGGATTTGCATTAGCAAGCTTTGGGCAATTTCTGCGGAAATGACCCATCTCGCCACAGTTGAAACAAGAGCCTGATAGAGAACGACCTTGAGCAGGATTGTTGCCAGCTTGGTTTGGCGCAGCTGCAGCTGGGCAGACTCTTGCTGTGTGGCCTATAAGCCCACAAGTTTGGCATTTGCGGCACTGTACGTTGGCGTGATGATGGAGGCTACATTGGTTGCACAAGGGTGCAGTTCTATTGTATGGTTTTCTAGCAGGGGGTTGAGCTGGTTGGTTGGGGACGGCTTGACCATTGTGAGCGACCACGGCGAAGTTCTGAGAAGCCTTTCGCTTCTTTGACTTCTTAGAGGATTCAGTCTGTTCATCCATGGTCTTTGATTCCTCGATTGGCTTCTTGTCACCCTTTCAAAAAAGTTTATGCTTTCTGATCTGCGATTCAGTCAAGGTTGCAGATAGCTCAATGGCCTGACGGAGTGTGGTAGGGTTGCTACCAGTGACAATGTCTTGTACCGAGTCAGGCAGGCCGTCGATGTACCTTTCGATAGCCTTGTCGAGTGGGGCGACCATAGTCGGGCAAAGTAGACTCAACTCCTCAAACCTATCAGTATATGCCCTGTGTTCGCCACTATCTTGTTTCAAATCATCAAACTCCTTCTCCAACGCTCGTTGTTCATGACAAGGACAAAACTCTCTCATCATAAGAGCTCTCAGTTCAGCCCATGTTTGTGCTAGAGCAACATCTGCACCACGGTCTCTCATTACCCCGTTCCACCATGTAAGAGCCCTCTTCTGAAACACACTCGAAGAAAACTCGACCTTGCGATTTTCCGGACACTGCACGTGGCGAAAAGTATTCTCGATGCTCTCGAACCATTGGAGAAGCCCAGTTGCTCCCTCAGAACCACTAAACTTGAGTGGTTTAGCCGAGTTAAAGTTCTTGAAATTGCATGTACCATTGTTGTTGTTGTTGGCTTGGTTCCATTGAGCAAAGAGATTTGGGAATTGAGCAGCCATCTGCTGCGCAATAATTTCTGCTAGCTCGGTAGTTGCTATCTGGTGTTCGCGTCGAGGAGGCATTCTAAAAGAGGAAAACATGAAAGGAAACAAATAAAATGGTATTGGGTAAGAATAGGATGTTACAATCACTGACCAAAATCACGGTTGATGGTCATTTGTTTGAATCATGAAGCAAACAAACAACACCAATGCTGAATCAAAGCAAATAGATCCTTATAGTGTATCGCGAAGACATGCTCGCCTATAAGTGGACAGTCACCCCAAGAGTTCCCAGGTAAGAGTGACTGGTCCGATTATGTGGATTTGTACGAACACTCTAACCTTAGACAGAAAACCCAGGGTACAGGCATTCACTCTTCCAGTTTGCACGTGTTCACACTATTTAGGACCCAAAACTTTGATGGGAGTTTTGAAAATTCAAAGGGGTTCAAAACCTTATAATAGAGGGTTCAAAACCTAGTAATCAATCATCCTAGAACAGATGATTGGTTTTCAAAGCGGTTTTGAAATTTATGTTCTTGTTGTGGTCGTCGCCTAAGGATAGGTGACGGTATTGTTTTATGACTAAACGCAAGTAAACTCGCGTTAGGGCCCTAGGAAGGTTATAGACTAGGTCAAAGCATTACTAATAACCTAATTCCCTATAACCATTGGCTCTGATACCATCTTTTCTGTCACACCCCGACCACGTAGAACATACAAAACGTGGCGGAAACGTCGGGGAGTGTTGTAACAGAATCAATTGTTTCAAATCCATGGCAATTGAGGTTCCGTTTTATTAATCAAACATGGAAGTTTACATTGTTCTATACAAGAACCAAAGAGTACATAACATAATTTAACTAGTTCTTGTCTCGTTTTAAGTCACTAAGGCACAGGTCCGCCTAAGTATGTCTTGATAGGTCCTATGCATCATCTCCTGAAAACACATGTGAAAATAAGTACGTCAGCATAAAAATGCCTGTGAGATACATTGGTTTTGTGAAAACGGAATTCATGACTTATGTTTGAGAAAATGTTTAGTCATGAACCTCGTATTTTGCTTCGTCTTGTAAATCATTTGAAAACGGTAAGATCAAATGATATGTATAAATAAGAGAACATTGTATGGTTAAACGGATAACCATGTAAAATGAGCTTGTATAAGATAAATCGTTTGTAAAACAATGTCTCGTGAAAAGTGTGTTATTTGTATAAAATGTCATATGTCTCAAATTGAAATGATTCAAATAACACTACGATATGTAATACCATACAAACACTTATATATAGGAAGTACCAGCGGCGTATCCACCATGCTTGTATCATATTACACACACCTCGTTACTTAATCACTTACTCAACCCAAACCATCAAGATGAAATGTTTAACAATTGTGGAAATGTTTATGTATAGTCAAATGTCTATTGTCAACAGTAAGTCATGTCAACGGATACAACTGGTTTACACGGTTCAATGGATTACAAACGGTTCATATAATCGAAGGGTTAAAACGGTTCACATAGTCAAATGGTTACAACGGTTCAAAATGTAGTATAATGTGTTCGTATGCTGGATGAGCATATGCAACAGAAATGCAATGTGAAACAATGTACTACGTATGCACACAATGGACGTACGTAGCATGAAATGTATTGTAGAGTACAACGGTTCAAAATGTAGTATAATGTGTTCATATGTTGGATGAGCATATGCAACAGAAATGCAATGTTAAACAATGTACTACGTATGCACACAATGGGCGTACGTAGCATGAAATGTGTTGTAGAGTACAACGGTTCAAAATGTAGTATAATGTGTTCATATGCTGGATGAGCATATGCAACAAAAATGTAATGTGAAACAATGTACTACGTATGCACACGATGGGCGTACGTAGCATGAGATGTAATGTAAAGCAATGTACTAAGTACGCACACAATGGGCATACATAGCATGTAATGTATTGTAAAGTGATGTACTAAGTATGCACACAACGGGCATACGTTTTGATGTGAAAACCGGAAAGCATGAAAGTAACATGTAGGCACATGTATTTCACCCCAGAACAGTTTGGAAAAACAGTAAAAGAGTGGTTCAATGTACTCACCTGAGATTGCTTTGGAGTTCTTGTATAATAATCAAACAATGCTAGATCACGGAATATCAAACGGCACCTAATAGGTAGCTATGTTAATATACCAGACCTAAATCGGAAGGATCGAATAGTATGCGGGTTCGTAAACTAAACGAGTATGGAGACTCGTGTAATATGGTTTAACAAAGCCTACATACTAAAATGAAACCTAACCTAAGTGCTTGCGACCCATTACGACCCGTTTAGGTAGCTTAAGCTACCTTACGCGTCATTCGCGTAGAACGCGTCTGGAACGCCTCACATCGTGACCACAAGGTATAACCTCGGAAGGTTATAGCTATGGTCACCTAATGTGTTTGGTCGGATCCTAATGATCGACCAAATGGGTCGGGTTCGAAAGTATAAGCGATGGTTTAGATCGCTTACCTTACGACCCTATATAAGCACTATACTAAAAGTGACGAGCTAAGCATGTTAGAACATGCTTAACTAAGTTTAGAAAACAGGTTTGGCATCAAAACAAACGGCTTTGATGCTCACGAGTAGTTTGGTTACAAAATACGCAAGAATGCGCATTTTGGCCGAAACTACGACTCGTCACTGAGCCTAGATAACGTGGTAATCAGTAGGTATAGTCACTACGGACTATAACCATCGTGATCACGCTCACGTTATAAAGTTCCATGAACTTCGTGTTGACCATAGGCTGGTCAATGCAGAAAGTCAACAAAACGTTGACTGTCAGACTCGAAAAGCGAATTAAAGAACGAAAGAATACTTACGGAGGGTTCCCGAATGCTAATCTAGATCAAAATGGCTCAGGTATGAAACAAAGGTTCCAACTTAGAGCTCTTGATCAGATTGTGTGGGTTTTTGCAACAAAGGGGGGGGGGTATTTATAAGAAAAGGCTTAACCGTTAGGATCGTTTATCGAATATCATGCCATGATCTTGTGCGTACACTTGTCAAAATATTGTGGTAAGTCAGAACTTGGCCCTTGGCTCTTGATTGGGTGAAAGGGCATTGCCCCTTGATCGAACGAAAGGCCAACTGCATTGAATGTAAGCATTGAATCTGGTCTGATAGTCCCACGTGGCCCGCGTGAAGGTGCAGGCCAATCTTACGCGGGCCGCCTGGCCCCGTCTGATCTGCACCAAGTTTCAGAATTTGCAGTTTTGGTCCCTGTTGCGCGTTTAAGCCATTTCAGACACTTCTAAGGCCCGTAAAGCCATCTTTAAGGCCCTAAAATGATGCCTAAACATTGTGGACATGAAACATGCTCAAAAATGTTTTGGATGTTGGTTCGTTTGGCCGTACGATCGCGATGTTCGCTTAATTACGACGGAATGCGCATAAGCGTGAAAGACGGTCCAAATGACGCGACGAATGGATTTTTCTTATGCCAAACACTAAGGCATAATATAAGGATACTTACATAAATTTTTGGATGTCCGGAATTCAGAACGTAAGTTATGCGCGAAAGTGCAAACTTGTGCACTTTTTGACACTTTTAGCCCCTGAATGATCCAAAAGTTTGTTTTAGCATACCAAACCCCTCAAAGCCGATTTCTAAGCTATGTAAAGGATATTTATGGTATGTTTAACTTATGGACATGTTCCGGAATGTTCTTTACAGTTCAAATTGGCATACTTTCGCAGTTTGTCAAGTTTAGTCCCTGTAAGCGAATTAACTTGTTTTTTGCCATACCAAAGCCTTCAAAACTTATTTCTAAGTTATGTAAAGGTTATTTAAGGTATGTTGAGTATACGTTGATGTTCCGGAGTATTTGTCGTATTAAACTGAGCACGTTTAAGCACCAGTTAGCGTATAACTCTCTAGAAAGCGATCTAGAGTTTGAAATTGAACAAGAATTGATATGTGCAAAAGATACACATATTTATACAAGATCCCAAGTATGAAATACAATATTTCATCGGCTTGGTATTTGTTTAAGGGTCGTGGTGACACAGGTGTCACACGAAGCCCAACATGCTTGCTTTACCGAGCGCACTTTGAAGAAGGAAAGGATTCTCAACGATGGAGCCCATCTAGTGAATTAGTCGAATGGGATATTCTAATATCTGGACCGAATCTGGGTCCCTAAGCGGACCAATTTACGACAGATTCTGATGGACGAAGCCCACAATTTATGATATTCTATTCATCCCGGTGCCGACAAAATGTACTAGGACCTTCGCTACAAGTACTGGTGGCCGGGCATGAAGAAAGATATCGTTATCTATGTTTCGAAGTGCCTGACTTACTCGAAAGTCTAGGCCGAGCATCAAAGACCCTCTGGCTTGCTCGTCCAACCCGAGATCCCTATGTGGAAATGGGAGAGTATTCCCATGGACTTCATAACAAAAATTCCGCGCACGCCATCAGGTCATGACAGCATCTGGGTTGTTGTTGACCGTTTGTGTCACACCCTGGCTTTTGCGGAAGCATGGGTTTATTTGGTGTGACTTCTTAATACCATAGCAATTATCATAAAAATGCTATATGAAATTAAAACATATGATGTTCATCCATTCATCAAGTTTTAAAAATTACTATGACAACATTGTTTAAAAGTCGACACATGAAACGAATTACAACCATGACATAATTAAAAACTTGTTCATATGACCCGACAAAAGACTTGAAATAAAAACACAGTTTAAGACTTGTAACCCGTCCAGGCAAGGGTCACGCTTCCTAAACTCGGATGACATCATTATTCCTACGCAGCTTGACGAGATTGTATACCTTGCCAGATCCACTAATTTCCTGAAATACATGTAATTTGAAAAATCAACAAAAAGTTGAGCGAGTTCATGTAAAAGTGAGTATGTATAAACTTTTAATGTATGTATAAAAGTCCCTGGTATGTAGCAATAAGGAAAAAGAGATGGTATTCCTAGCAAATTTGTTACCGGGCTTTGGCTGGAAGACACAGTCACCTCTATGGGCCGCCCCGGCCTCACGGGTGTGGGCTCGCTACACCCAAATAGATCTATCACTCTTGTGTCCCTTGGTCCTAACAACGAGGATTAATGGCCTCAATTGTTGTGCCCACCCCTCACATGATCTAGTAGTATAAACCCTCCCTACGCTAACCATACCATGTAATAAATGTTTGTAATAATTATCGCATGTATTTCACCGCCGAAGTATAAAACTGAAAACAGTAAGGAGAAAAGGGGGACATGAACTCACAGAAGTGCGTCTCCTGAAATAGTCGTCAATCCAACTCAATCTGCTACGCGGCGACCTACACGTACTAATGCCTATTAGACGGATGTCCATGCCTTGGCTTAGGGTTTAACGTTTTTGGAAAAATAGTTAGGCAACTATTTCGTATTCACACTTCTTATTTATTTTATAAGTATATTCCTTCCCAAGGATGGGGGTTTTTATACATGTACATGTTATAATTCCAAAAAATATATTTTAAGTCCTACTTAGAAAATATATTTAATTTACTTGTCTAAAATGTTTTAAATTCCAAAATATATACATATTTTTCCCAAAAATATTATATTTTACTTCATAAGTTTCCAAAAATATTATTTTGTCGGAATATGCGTATGAGCGTATTTTTCCGAAATATACATATAAGTTATATTATTTTTACCCTAAAAATAATATAACTAGTTTACAAAACAAACAAATGTTCACGCAAGAGTTTGAGTATAAAATATATATTCTAATTATACATTTACTAAGTTTTATTTACGAAAACCAACCTCCGAGACTTTGTGTTTTTTGTAATAAAAATGATGGCGAAGTTTATTTCAAAAAATAAAGTTAAAAATATAATTGTATACACTTGTTATAAAAATATTTCTAAGTGTTGTAATTCTAGAAAAATTTCGACAGAGTTTCCTCTGTAAATGGAGGTGTCCATGCTTTTTTGCATATCATTTTATTTTGTAAAATCATTCAAACAATTAACAATCAACAATATACAATTTTTTATCACCATCCTTGACAAAAATAAACATGAACCATAAACTTATGAACTTGAAAGTTTATAAAAATATGTAGTAAATTACTAACACACTTAGTAGGTCTTGTTATCTTTAAACATATGATTAGCTTCTTAAAAACTTTATTTTTAAAGAATGTGTATTTTCACAACTTCTAGTCATATTTTCTAAAAATATTTCTTTGTTAAATATTCTTTCTTCACAAGTGTTCCTACACTTGTTTACCACTAAAAATGTGTTTATCTCATGTAATATCCAAGTTCTAACAAAACTCATTCCTTTCACTTGGTTCTTTTGAAAAACCACTTATAGATCTTTAGATCTACAAGTTTACAACTTTATTTTTCAAGAAAACTTATATTTATTCAAGTTCAAAGTTCATGTGTGGATGGTTTCATCATCCTTCATATCTTTAACCTTTACATCTTGCTAGTTCATATTCTTAAACATGATCTAGCAAGTCTAGGTGATGAACCATCTTACTTCTACTAAAAAACAACATGTATTAAACATAACAACACAAGATCAACATCATTTAACACTACTTCATCTCTTTATCCATTCTTTATCCTTTATGTTTCAAGACTTGTTTAAGTTCTTAGAGTGTCTTAAGTTTTTATCATTCTTTCAACTATTAACCACCAAAAATAAGAACAAGATGAAGATTTAAAGCACTTACTACTAGCACAAGGTTAAGGGAGTTTCAAAGCGTAAAAGTGGTGGATAAAAAAACTAGAGCGCTTCTTGAGCTTCCGAGTGCACCAAGCTTACTTGTTGGACCTCTTGCACCTTTGAGTGTATGGAAATTGCTTGAAAGAAGGCTTGATGGTGGTGTTATGGTGGATTGTGGTGGCGGCCGTAAGCAAGGAATGAGAAGAGAGGAAAGTTTGTTGGTGGTGAGTTGATGAAATGAAGCTTAGGGTCTTGTGGTTTCTTATATAAACCAAGTTTGCCATTATCCAACATATAATGTGCTCATAATCTTCCAACATTTGCAATTAAAATAATCAAAAGAATGTGAAGGTTCCCCACACCTCATAACCGTCGAGTGGGGGGGGGGTATGGGGTTTTAGGGTGTTCGGGGATCCTAACTAGCTCAGAAAAGTAAAAACAATGTGTTTGGCAATATTTTTTTTATGTTTCGGGTAAAGTCCGGTCGTTCGGTTTGATGTTGATCCGTTAAAGTGCTAAACTAGTCTACAAAGTGTCTTTTATAATATTTTTAGTGACACATTAAATTCCCAACACTTTGGAAAGTATCTAGGACTATTTTACCAAGTTTCTGCACTTTACTAGCATTGTTAAATGCCGAATTTTGGTATTTAGTGCAGAATTCTGCACTTAAGGTATGTTTTTGGCACTTCCGGGCACTATAACTATCACCTAGTGACGCAGTTTTATGGTCCTCACCTCCCTACACTCACTACTAGTGTAGTTTTCTATCTCTGGCTCATACTGGCCTCAAAAATATTGTCTGTCTAGGTGCTGGCATTGTCAACATATTTTTATGGTTATCCGCTCACTGTGCTAACTGTGCTTTGTACATTAAGTTTGTCACTAATGTTTGTGTGTAATAAATGGAGTGACAGTATAAAATGTGATGCATTGGTATGTATGTATCAGAAAACAGAAAGCAGTTCAATCATAATTGTAATCAAGCACAGTAATTAAGCATTAATTAAATATTAATTAATTTGTACGGATACCTGGATTTGTGAGAGTTGTCACATTCTCCCCCCGTTAAGAAAATTTCGTCCCGAAATTTTAAGTTCTGCTTCTGGTTGCAGGGGTCTTCGGAAATAAATGGGGGTACTTTTCTTTCATACGATCCTCACGTTCCCAAGTGAATTCTGGACCATGTCTTGCATTCCATCAAACTTTGACGAGCTTGACACTACTCCTGCGTGTTTTGTTTATCTTCCAATCATTAACCTCAACCGGCTTTTCAACAAAGTGGAGCGTGTCATCGATATGAATCTCGTCTTCAGGAATGACTACCGTCTCTTGAGTCGGACTCTTCTTCAGGTTTGATACATGGAATGTATCATGAACACCGTTAAGTTCAGCAGGGAAGTCCAATTTGTACGCTACAAGCCGAATCCTTTGCAGAATTCTGAACAGGCCAATGTAACGTGGATTCAGCTTTCCACGCTTTCAAAAGCGTGCCACACCCTTCCAGGGTGAAACCTTCAGCAAAACCATATCTCCTACCTCGAATTCCAGAGGTTTACTTCTTCGGACCGCATAACACTTTTGACGATCACGAGCCGCCTTGATGCATTCTCGGATCTGTGCAATCTTGTCTGTGGTTTCCTGAACCACTTCCGGACCAACTAATTGTCTATCACCTGCATCAGCCCAACAGATCGGTGATCGACATTTGCCTCCATAAAGAGCTTCGAACGGTGCGGCTTGAATACTTGCGTGATAACTGTTTTTGTATAAAAATTCAACCAATGGTAGGTGAGTGTCCCAACTTCCACCTAAATCCATTACACAAGCTTGCAGCATATCTTCTAAAGTCTGAATTGTTCGTTCACTCTGTCCATCAGTTTGCGGGTGAAAAGCTGTACTTAGTTTCAACTGAGATCCGAATGCTTCTTGAAAGGATTGCCAAATCCTTGACACAAATCTTCCGTCTCTATCAGAGATGATTGAGAGAGGTACTCCATGACGTGCAACAATCTCCCTCATGTATATCTCAGCTAGTTTACTTGTGTTGTCTTTTTCCCTGATTGGCAAGAAATGCGTAGATTTCGTCAACCGGTCTACTATTACCCAAATAGTATCATGACCTTTGGGCGTTCTTGGCAGTTTTGTTATGAAATCCATTGAAATCTGTTCCCATTTCCATTTGGGTATTTCAGGTTGCTGTAGAAGACCTGAAGGCTTCTGGTACTCGGCCTTTACCGTGGCACACGTTAAACATTTACCAACGTATACGACAAAATCGCCTTTCATCCTAGGCCACCAGTAGAAATCCTTAAGATCTTGGTACATCTTATCCACTCCTGGATGAATAGGGTACCATGACTTGTGAGCTTCATGGAAAATAACCTATCTCAATCCACCAAACAGAGGAACCCAAATCCGTTTCCTGAAACGTAAAGTTCCTTCCTCGTTTGGTACCAACTGCTTCTCCATCCCGCGGAGATATTCATCCTCAACATTCCTTTCCTTGAGAGCTTCTTTCTGCGCGGCACGAATGCGCAATGAGAGATCTGTCTGGACAACCATTCTCTTTCCCTGGATGATACTTGATCTCGCAGTCGTAGTCGTTCAACAGTTCCACCCAGCGTCTTTATCTCATGTTAAGCTCCTTCTGGTCAAATATGTGCTGCAGACTCTTATGATCCGTGAAGATTGTACGTCACGTACCATACAAATAATGTCGCCAGATCTTCAATGCAAATACCACGGCGCCTAACTCCAAGTCGTGCGTGGTATAATTCTTCTCATGAACCTTTAACTGGCATGACGCGTACGCTATAACTTTCTGTCGCTGCATTAACACACATCCTAAACCTTGACGTGAGGCGTCACAATATACCACGAAGTCATCCGTTCCTTCGGGTAGCGATAAGATCGGTGCATTACAAAGCTTGTCCTTCAACAACTGAAACGCTTCTTCTTGTTTGATTCCCCAATCAAACTTCTTGTCCTTCTGCGTGAGGGAAGTCAAAGGTTGAGCGATTTTTGAGAAATCCTCAATGAACCTTCGATAATAACCAGCCAAACCTAAGAATTGTCGAATCTCGGTTGGCGTCTTTGGAGTCTCCCAATTCTTTATCGCTTCGATCTTTGTGGGATCCATATGGATTCCATCTCCATTAACCACATGTCCAAGAAATTGGACTTCGCGTAACCAAAACTCGCACTTCGAGAACTTGGCATACAACTTCTCCTTTTTAAGTAGCTCTAAGATAGCTCTTAAATGCTGTTCGTGCTCATCCTTCGTCTTCGAGTAGATCAAAATATCATCGATGAACACAATCACGAACTTGTCGAGGTACGGTTTACAAACTCTGTTCATTAAATCCATAAAAACGGCTGGCGTTTGTTAACCCAAACGGCATCACCAGAAACTCGTAATTTCCATATGGAGTTCTAAAAGCAGTTTTGGGAATACTTTCCTCTTATATCCTCAACTGATGATAACCTGATCACAAATCGATCTTTGAGTAGAAGCTTGAACCTTGCAGCTGATCAAATAGATCATCAATTCTCGGCAGAGGATATCTATTCTTGATTGTCAACTTGTTCAGTTCTCGGTAGTCGATACACATGCGAAAACTACCATCTTTCTTCTTGACGAATAAAACTGGAGCTCCCCAAGGTGAGAAGCTTGGTCTAATGAATCCCTTGTCTAACAACTCTTGAAGTTGTGTTGATAGCTCTTGCATCTCCGAAGGTGCAAGTCGATAAGGTGCCTTAGCCACAGGCGCGGCGCCTGGAACTAAGTCAATGTGAAACTCAACTTGCCTTTGAGGTGGCAATCCTGGCAAGTCTTCTGGAAAGACTTCAGGATATTCCTTTACCACTGGGATGTCTTCAATCCTCGGCTCAGTAGCTTCTTTATCCACGATGTGTGCCAAGAAGGCAACACATCCCTTCTGTAAACACTTTCTAGCTTTTAGACAGCTAATGATTCTCAGAGGCGTATCGCGCTTCTCTCCGTGAACCACGATCGTTTCTCCATCTTCTATTGGGATGCGAATGGTCTTTTCGTGACACACAATCTCGGCTTTGTTGCTTGACAACCAATCCATCCCCACTACCACGTCGAAGCTTCCCAACTCGACTGGTAGTAGATCCAAAGTGAACTCGCGTTCTCCCAGCTCGATTACGCTACCTCGGACAACTTCATTTGCTTCAACTAGCTTTCCATTAGCCAGCTCAATTGAGTACGGAATATCTAACTTACTAGCAGTTAACCCAAGCATATTCTTAAATTCTAACGATACAAAGCTATAGTCGGCACCAGTATCAAACAGAAAAGATGAAAAGCAATGATTTATAGGGAATGTACCAGTGACAACGTTGGGATCCTGGCGCGCTTCCCTTGCGCTGATGTTGAACACTCTTCCACGGGCTTGATTCAGCTTCAGGCATTCCCTCTTAAAGTGCCCAACTTCTCCACAATTGAAATAGCCTAGTCCTCGACCATTACCACCTCCGTTTCCAGCTTGAGTGTTGTTTTGGTTACGATTTCCATTTCCAGCTTGATTCGCAACGTTTCCACGATTTCCATTTCCGCCATTTCCTCCTTGTTGGCAGTTTCCATTACCATTCCCATGACCTCGATTACCACCACGCCCAGCACCAGTTCCGGCCCAACACGTATCCTTCGAGTGGCCGTTCCTTCCACATGACTCGCATTTCCTTAATCGGCACGGGCCAGAATGATGGCGCTGGCACATATCACACTTAGGCAGAGTAACCATATAACCTTTTCTTTTATTCTCAACATCGGTTGCAGCTCTGGCCGGTGTGCTTGATTCACCCTTCTTATTCGCATTGCTTATACCTTGCTTGAAGTTCGAAAATTTCCTTTTGTTTTCACCAGACGACTCCACATGAGTCTCTTTCTTCTTCTGCTCGGTAACGGAAAACTTGTTCAATCGAATAGCTTCCTCAGTAAGAGCCACACTGAGATCAATGGCTTCTGTGATTGTTGCAGGCTTGGACGTGGTAACCATACTCATGATCTGAGGGGCCAATCCCCATATAAAGCGCTCAACATGTTTAAACTCAGGTGTGACCATGTATGTCACTACATGGGACAAATCATGAAATCTCTAAACACACTCTGCAATCTTGGTACCTTCCATTTTTAGGTGCCAGAACTCAGTCTCTAGCTTCTGAATTTCAACACGTGAGAAGTACTTCCTTCTCATGAGCTCCTTCAGCTCATTCCATGATAACGCATAAGCAGCAGCTTCACCTAAAGTTTGCACTTGCAAATTCCACCACGATAGGGCTCCATCCAGAAACATCCCTGATATGTAGGTCACTTGTTGCTCGGGAGCACACTTGCTCATTCTAAGGACAGATTCTGTCTTTTCAGCCCACCTTACAAACGCAACAGCACCTCTTGTGCCGTCGAAATTCACGGGCTTGCAATCGAGAAATTGCTTGTAAGTGCACCCTGCACAAACGTTAGGATTTACAAATGGTATTAGCGAACGTGCTATGAATATCCAAATGTATCATAGTATATCTCAAACGACTTAACATTACCATTGGGTGGATTGTTATTGCCGTGGTTGTGCGAGATATTTCCACTCGTTTCCGCATGAGAGGCAGCGTATTGTGCGATAGCTGCGGTAATGATCCCTTGGAGTTCCGATTCATTAGTGGGCATGCGCGGGTCATGTCTTGGAGGCATATTTTAAAAGATGTTTCACGTTGGTCAGGTCATAGTAAGTAAATAGTATGCGTACGTAAATACATTCACCAATCACATAACGTCACATGCTATAAAATTAAAACAATTAATCCAACAACGCATATAATGAGAATACTGCGATTGTGCTATCATAAAATCAAGACCACAATACAATGTTTACAAGTTTTATAACTGTATCGTACATCAAAAGTGACTAAGGGCCACATCGCCCTTGTCTGAACTATCTAGTCATCTACAACAACCAAAAACTAAACATCAAAAGTCATGACATAAAAATGCGGTCTTCAAGGTGTTGTATAGTTGGCACAATCGCGGTCTTCTCACCAAAAGTCTACCTGCGTCGAACCAAAATGCCTATTCTGATGGCGGAGGAGGAGGAGGAGGAGGAAAATGAGAGAAAAGCAAGCGACATATATGTAACCAGTCCTCCTCTAAAGCACGACAGACGCGCAGCAAATATGCTATCTGCTGCTCAGATGTCAAGAAACGAACGTCTGAATCAGGGGAAAGTGGACGTGGATTGTGTGGTGCTGCAAATGGGGTCTGACAATGGCAAGGTGGTCGTGGAGCTCTCTCCAACTCCTGTATATGTGATGTGCACAAAATGCAGCATATAAATTACAGCAATTGTGGCATAAAACTAACCCTTTTTTAGTACTAATGTTGGAAAAAGTATGCTTTTGTCTTCCTTTTGTATTTTCAGGATTAAATGAGCTCAAATGAACAAAAGAAGCAAAAAGACAGCTAAATCAAACATAAATACAAGAAAAGGAACAAAAGTGGCATGCCCGACCTCCTGACAGCATCTTCCCAAGCAAAACAAAGAAGACAGAAGACTGAACACGCCCCGTGCTCAGTGAGCACGGGGCCGTGCCCAAGTGTCAGCAGAAAAGACAAACTCATAGAAGCTTCTGTTGCCCACCACGGGGCCGTGCCCAGCGGACACGGGGCGTGGTCAACTTCCTGCAGACGCATTTATTGAAATTGCGAATTACAATTAATGAAGAGAGAGACGCGGATGGACACGGGGCCGTGCCTAGCGGACACGGGGCCGTGCCCGAGATTCTGTTCAGCCTATAAATAGGAGTGTTTGGATTTCTTGCAACTCATCCCTTGGCACACCACCTCTCTCACACTTCACCCACCACCCACCACCCACCACCTTCACAACACCATCATCCACCACCATCATCCATTGTCTATCATAGAGTGTGTGAGTCGTCTCGGGATCCAAGATTGATCGTAAGAGTTCTTGACAATCAAAGGCCATGTTTGCCTAAGTCTCTTACATCACTTGGTGAAGACAAGTGTTTAGTGTAATACTTTTTATTTTTAATCTTTTGCACTTTTTAATTTGTTTTGTATTAATGACTTTAATTACTAGTTTCTTATGTTGAAGGTGATTATTCCTTATCGTTTGTCCGTGGTGTCTTGGCATTATTTTATTGTCTATATAAAATAAAAGATTTTCACCATTCATATCTCCACGGTCTATATGGAGGTATGTTGGCTACTTGTTCGGGGGTTAAGGGAACGGTTTGGTAAGAGTCTTGCCATTGTTCAGTGTATAGATCCTGCAAAGGACCTGGGTCAAATTTAGTAGGACCTCCTTCAATATCCAAAGGTATTGGATGGCGTGGGTCCAAACTCTTTGATCCCCTCATAAGTTAAACTACTATTAAAACTTTAACCTGGCTACTTAGGACTGTATCCCTGCTGACTCAAACTACTTAGCCGAGGGTAACGTCGCCTTCAAAAGAGGGGCCTACCACATTATGCATTAATAACGTAATTAATTATCTTTCAATAATTCGACCCTTTAGGATTGTATACTTGCTGACTCAAACTATTGGGTTGAGGGTAACGTCTCCTTCAAAAGAGGGGCCTACTACAATAACTAAGATAATCTCTTAAACAAGTGCAAAAGTGCAAAAATAATCAAAGGTTACACTACACACGAGTCGGATCCAAGTGATTCATCTTGTCTATTTGTTTTATTTTTATTTTATTTTTCAGCATTTTAGTTAGTTCTATTTTCTTAGTTTAAAAACATTTTTTCTAACATTTTGATTGATTAGACGTTGAGGATAAACCGGTACTAAAAGCTCTTGTGTCCTTGGACGATCTCGGTTTCTTACCAACACTATACTACGTCCACAATGGGTGCACTTGCCCATATGTGTGTTTAGTGTTAGTAAATATCGTGTTTTATAAATTTAAAACTTGGCTAATAAGTGTAAAAAGGGCCTAAAATATATACCTAAAACATATACACACTAACACGCATCAAGTTTTTGGCACCGTTGCCGGGGACACAAGGATTTTAAGAAAGTTAGGAATCAACGGCCTAATCATTTTTTCTATTTTCTTTTTATTTTTTTTAGGATTTTCTTAATTTTTCAGCTTCTGCAGAACTCAGCACGAGCCGTGCCAGAACACGCCCCGTGCCCAATCATTGGAACTGGCAATCCTGTTTTAAGTCAGACAGTAAGCTGAACACGGGGCCGTGCCAACTCAACACGCCCACGTGCCCAAGATTCTGTTACTGAAAACAGAACCGTAAGATCCCAACGGTTGGTAATTTCTGACACAAAAATGAGTGATAATGATCTTTTTTTACTTTCGGCACTCTTATGGTACTCGGTGTCAATTATGTGGAGGCGGTCATAAAGAATTAGAATGCTATTTTCTAAATTATAAGCCCCACTATATAGACCCATCGTTTGCCTGTAGCCTTAAGAGGGGCGAAAGTAAAAATAATCCTTATCTCTCCCTCGAATGCGCCCAGCCAGATATTTTAGGAGAAATGCTTCTTGATGAACTATTTCAACTAGAAGATTTGATGCTTAATTGGTTAAAAGAACTTAAGGTGGATTTCCTTAATTCATCTCAAGACGATGACCAAGAAGAAGTGTTGGGGTCGCATTCA
The DNA here is from genome assembly GCF_002127325.2 of Helianthus annuus. Lineage (NCBI taxonomy): Eukaryota > Viridiplantae > Streptophyta > Magnoliopsida > Asterales > Asteraceae > Helianthus > Helianthus annuus. Next base: position 101,294,865 of record NC_035437.2, read on the forward strand.
AACAACCTCGTTGCTCCCGATAATACCTTCAACTCTAGCGAAGACTTGGACGATAGTCGTCCCTATGCCGATTGTGCCGTGAAGGACTCCCCATCGACTTCGTTCGATGCATACATAGACCTGAGCGATTCGGCATACACCTTCTTTAGCGAGAGCCCGGAAAAGGGTTGGACTTGTCCACCTACATTTAGCATAGGAATCACCCTCACCGACAACCTCTTGCGTTCTCATCTTAATCTAGATCAATTAAGGTATCTTAGGCACTTTGGGGTTGTTCCATCCAGTAAGGAACCGCCCGATCCAGATAAGTTCCTTAAAATAGGCAGCTTCCAGACACGGGGTCGTGCCCAGGTCAACACACCCCCGTGTCCCCAAAAGATTCTCTTCTGATTTTATCAGAATACGGACAAAAATGTGTCAGGATTCTATCTGCACACGGGGCCGTGTCCAGCCGACACACGGCCGTGTCCAGCGTACTGTCGTTTTCTATAAATGCAGCATGATTCCTGCTCATTTGGACCACTTCAAAAGACAGAGATTCCTGGGATCTTCACTCATACTATCCTAGGTATGTTCTAAAAGAAGGTTCTCAAACACCCTATTGTCTTTTCCACTTTTGTTCATTGCCTTCTCCTTAAATTTCCAACTACTACCTCCATTAAAGCTTGGAAGCTTCATGATTCCAACCTTTATTGTGATGTTTGTAAGGTCATTATTCAAGGAATCTTGCTTGAAATAAGTTATATCACTATGTTTTAAATTATTTATGATTAAACGTTACTTACAAACAAAGAAAATAATTTAAAACTTCAAGATTCCTTGCTTTAATCTCCTACAGACAACTAGACACGGGGTCGTGTTCATTGAACACGGGACCGTGTCCGAGGTTCTGTTTCTTAAAAATTGAGTTCTTTTTCGGTCTGTTTTCCTAGAATGACGAGTAGAACAAGCGGAGCGTCTTCATCAAGAAACAACCGACAGGGGAGGAGGTCATCAACGACGGAAGACTCTCTTGTAAACTATGTTTACGCATTAAGAGAGACTATTGATGAAATGACAGGGGTGGAAGAAGCATTGGTCGACCGTATCAACCATCTAATGGAGGGACTGGAAGGGTGTCTCCGGGAGGTCAACCTCTTGCACCAGAGGTTGAACATTCTCGCATGTCCTCCTTTGGTGCCTATAATAACCCAAAGGGCATGGAACGTGGTGCCTGAAGTCATCATACCAGCCGAGTGGTATGCCATGTACTCGGGGCCTCCTCGAGACATATTGCAAGGAGTCCCCGTTGGTGTTTCCCCTCCTCCGCAAGATGTTGAGGAAAACGAAGCCGCCTTCTTCCTCCCAAGAGAGATAGAAGAATGGCTTTAACAACATCTAGGAAGATAACCCTCGGCCAAGACTCCTACTACAATACCGAGGATCTATTCCGGGATTTTGGTTCTTAATGAAAAAATGGGACTCGTTATGATAATTTTGTGTATCACTCGACCAATCTAATTTAGGACTTTTAACTTTTTATTTCTTCTTTGTTTTTAATTTCCTAGGACTATGTATCTCTCTATGATTTTTAATGAAATGATGGTTTTAAGGTTTGGATGATCTTGTAATAAATAAAACACACTCGGGATGGTGAAGGATAACAAGGGAAATGAGAAACATCACCCCATACACGAAAACAGGGCCATCCGACAACAAATTCTTTATTACAGTAAGTTCAGCACGGGCCGTGTCCGCCCAACACGACCCCGTGCTGCACAATCTGCAGAAAATCGCCCAGTTCAGGTAACTGGACACGGGTCGTGTTCATTGAACACGCCCCCGTGTCCAGGCTTCTGTTTCTTTTTATTAATTTTTGTCACTGGCAGCTGAACACGGGGCCGTGCCCGGTCACCACGGGGCCGTGTCTAGAGTGCCAGTAACATAAAATTTTGCTTTTAACACCCTTTTACACATTCAATCAACCTAAAAACTTATTTTTGGGACACATTGAGGACAATGTGTAATTTAAGTGTGGGGGATGCTAAAACCTTGAATCTTGCAAGTCCTAATAACAAGCCTTACACAAAACTCTATTGGAACCGCTAATCACCCCAAATTTTTTCAAAAAATTTCATTTTTTCTTTTTACTTGTCTAAGTTTAAGTTGGGAATTTAAGTTCTAACAAGGTTATATTTTTACAAGTTTACAACCGATAGCATCGTGATAAAAAGAACCAACATAAGAAAATTATGAAACGGCATGACAAGCTTAGTTAAAATTTGATTATATATACTTGATCACATAAAACCCTTTCCCACAAAAGTGAGTTTTGAGCCTTTATCGAGCATACAAATACATATCTTTACACGAAATGCTCATTTTTCGTTTCTTGTGTGAATAGCCGCTTGGTTCGTACGACTCTAGAACTTGCCACGATAATACATTCCCGGTCCTTACCAACTTAAACCCAAGTAAGTAAATGATGGAGGTATTTGGACTAACCCTTTTTTTTTCTTTCTACACCATTATTTTCATTTTTTTACCACCTACCCAAAATCCCCCTAGTTAACCCCTTTGAGCCTAAACTTTTTCATTTCTTAACCCAAAACAATCGCCCTTTTTACCCACCTAAACCTTTTTATTTTAACCCTTTCTATTAGTAACAACGTTCGGTTTTCTTATGACTTGAAAAAAAAAGAAAAAAATGTATTTTGATGAAACCAAATAAACAAAGAAGTCCATCAAAAATAAATTTGTTTGAAACAAATGGTTCATCAAAATGAAATAAAAATGTGAAAAATAAAAAGTCTTTCAAAAACCGACGTTTGTTACGCTTTTCGCCCTTTTACTAACCACTAACCCAACCATCCACCTTTAGCCCAAGCCTAACCCTTCACCCAAAAAGTCCTCTTGATATTTACAAAGGTATATAGTTAAAAAGGAGGAGGATTGATTCCATGGCAAGCTTATGGTAGGAGTAAGTTCCATGCCGCTCTCGAGTGATTCACTAAAAATACACCTTCGGCCGAGTGTTGAGTGATTCCCCGTGAGGTATGTGAACTTGTGTATAAATGAAATTTTAAAAAGGAATGTTATGCCCTAATAAGTAATTTATCTTATGAAACGTTTTTAATAAATCATGATGAATAGGATTGTAAATAAATAAAAATAAAACTTAATTAAAGAATCTTGGAAATCCCGACATTCTATGACAAGCCCCAAAACTTCTCTTCTACCCATTCCATTTGGGTGTGTAAGCCACATAATAAAGAGTTTTGCTTGAGGACAAGCAAAGATTTAAGTGTGGGGGTATTTGATGTGCACAAAATGCAACATATAAATTACATCAGTTGTGGCATAAAACTAACCCTTTTTAGTACTAATGTTGGAAAAAGTATGCTTTTGTCTTCCTTTTGTATTTTCAGGATTAAATGAGCTCAAATGAACAAAAGAAGCAAAAAGACAGCTAAATCAAACATAAATACAAGAAAAGGAACAAAAGTGGCATGCCCGACCTCCTGACAGCATCTTCCTAAGCAAAACAAAGAAGACAGAAGACTGAACACGCCCCGTGCTCAGTGAGCACGGGGCCGTGCCCAAGTGTCAGTAGAAAAGACAAACTCATAGAAGCTTCTGTTGCCCACCACGGGGCCGTGCCCAGCGGACACGGGGCGTGGTCAACTTCCTGCAGACGCATTTATTGAAATTGCGAATTACTATTAATGAAGAGAGATACACGGATGGACACGGGGCCGTGCCTAGCGGACACGGGGCCGTGCCCGAGCTTCTGTTCAGCCTATAAATAGGAGTGTTTGGATTTCTTGCAACTCATCCCTTGGCACACCACCTCTCTCACACTTCACCCACCACCCACCACCTTCACAACACCATCATCCACCACCATCATCCATTGTCCATCATAGAGTGTGAGTCGTCTCGGGATCCAAGATTGATCGTAAGAGTTCTTGACAATCAAAGGCCATGTTTGCCTAAGTCTCTTACATCACTTGGTGAAGACAAGTGTTTAGTGTAATACTTTTTATTTTTACTCTTTTGCACTTTTTAATTGGTTTTGTATTAATGACTTTAATTACTAGTTTCTTATGTTGAAGGTAATTCTTCCTTATCGTTTGTCGGTGGTGTCTTGGCATTATTTTATTGTCTATATAAAATAAAAGATTTTCACCATTCATATCTCCACGGGCTATATGGAGGTATGTTGGCTACCTGGTCGGGGGTTAAGGGAACGGTTTGGTAAGAGTCTTGCCATTGTTCAGTGTGTAGATCCTGCAAAGGACCTGGGTCAAATTTAGTAGGACCTCCTTCAATATCCAAAGGTATTGGATGGCGGGGGTCCAAACTCTTTGATCCCCTCATAAGTTAAACTACTATTAAAACTTTAACCCGGCTACTTAGGACTGTATCCCTGCTGACTCAGACTACTTAGCCGAGGATAACGTCTCCTTCAAAAGAGGGGCCTACCACATTATGCATTAATAACTTAATTAATTATCTTTCAATAATTCGACCCTTTAGGATTGTATACTTGCTGACTCAAACTACTGGGTTGAGGGTAACGTCTCCTTCAAAAGAGGGGCCTACTACAATAACTAAGATAATCTCTTAAACAAGTGCAAAAGTGCAAAAATAATCAAAGGTTACACTACACACGAGTCGGATCCAAGTGATTCATCTTGTCTATCAGTTTTATTTTTATTTTATTTTTCAGCATTTTAGTTAGTTCTATTTTCTTAGTTTAAAAATGTTTTTTTCTAACATTTTGATTGATTAGACGTTGAGGATAAACCGGTACTAAAAGCTCTTGTGTTCTTCGACGACCTCGGTATCTTACCAACACTATACTACGTCCACAATGGGTGCACTTGCCCATATGTGTGTTTAGTGTTAGTAAATATCGTGTTTTATAAATTTAAAACTTGGCTAATAAGTGTAAAAAGGGCCTAAAATATATACCTAAAACATATACACACTAACACGCATCAAGTTTTTGGCGCTGTTGCCGGGGACACAAGGATTTTAAGAAAGTTAGGAATCAACGGCCTAATCATTTTTTCTATTTTCTTTTTATTTTTTTTAGGATTTTCTTAATTTTTCAGCTTCTGCAGAACTCAGCACGAGCCGTGCCCGCTGAACACGCCCCATGCCCAATCATTGGAACTGGCAATCTTGTTTTAAGTCAGACAGTAAGCTGAACACGGGGCCGTGCCCACTCAACACGCCCACGTGCCCAAGATTCTGATACTGAAAACAGAACTGTAAGATCCCAACGGTTGGTAATTTCTGACACAAAAATGAGTGATAATGATCTTTTTTTACTTTCGGAACTCTTATGGTACGCGGTGTCAATTATGTGGAGGCGGTCATAAAGAATTAGAATGCTATTTTTTAAATTATAAGCCCCACTATATAGACCCATCGTTTGCCTGTAGCCTTAAGAGGGGCGAAAGTAAAAATAATCCTTATCTCTCCCTCGAATGCGCCCAGCCAGATATTTTAGGAGAAATGCTTCTTGATGAACTATTTCAACTAGAAGATCTGATTCTTAATTGGTTAAAAGAACTTAAGATGGATTTCCTTAATTCATCTCAAGACGATGACCAAGAAGAAGTGTTGGGGTCGCATTCAAACAACCTCGTTGCTCCCGATAATACCTTCAACTCTAGCGAAGACTTGGACGATAGTCGTCCCTGTGCCGATTGTGCCGTGAAGGACTCCCCATCGACTTCGTTCGATGCATACATAGACCTGAACGATTCGGCATACACCTTCTTTAACGAGAGCCCGGAAAAGGGTTGGACTTGTCCACCTACATTTAGCATAGGAATCACCCTCACCGACAACCTCTTGCGTTCTCGTCTTAATCTAGATCAATTAAGGTATCTTAGGCACTTTGGGGTTGTTCCATCCAGTAAGGAACCGCCCGATCCGGATAAGTTCCTTAAAATAGGCAAACTCCATAAGACAGCTTCCAGACACGGGGTCGTGCCCAGGTCAACACGCCCCCGTGTCCACCAAAAGATTCTCTTCTGAGTTTATCAGAATACGGACAAAAATGTGTCAGGATTCTGTCTGCACACGGGGCCGTGTCCAGCCGACACACGGCCGTGTCCAGCGTACTGTCGTTTTCTATAAATGCAGCATGATTCCTGCTCATTTGGACCACTTCAAAAGACAGAATTCCTGGGATCTTCACTCATACTATCCTAGGTATGTTCTAAAAGAAGGTTCTCAAACACCCTCTTGTCTTTTCCACTTTTGTTCATTGCCTTCTCCTTCAATTTCCAACTACTACCTCCATTAAAGCTTGGAAGCTTCATGATTCCAACCTTTATTGTGATGTGTGTAAGGTCATTATTCAAGGAATCTTGCTTGAAATAAGTTATATCACTATGTTTTAAATTATTTATGATTAAACGTTACGTACAAACAAAGAAACTAATTTAAAACTTCAAGATGCTTTAATATCCTACAGACAACTAGACACGGGGCCGTGTTCATTGAACACGGGGCCGTGTCCGAGGTTCTGTTTCTTAAAAATTGAGTTCTTTTCTGGTCTGTTTTCCTAGAATGGCGAGCAGAACAAGCGGAGCGTCTTCATCAAGAAACAACCGACAGGGGAGGAGGTCATCAACGGCGGAAGACTCTCTTGTAATCTATGTTTACGCATTAAGAGAGACTATTGATGAAATGACAGGGGTGGAAGAAGCATTGGTCGACCGTATCAACCATCTAATGGAGGGACTGGAAGGGTGTCTCCGGGAGGTCAACCTCTTGCACCAGAGGTTGAACATTCTCGCATATCCTCCTTTGTTGCCTATAATAACCCAAAGGGCATGGAACGTGGTGCCTGAAGTCATCATACCAGCCGAGTGGTATGCCATGCACCCGGGGCCTCCTCGAGACATATTGCAAGGAGTCCCCGTTGGTGTTTCCCCTCCTCCGCAAGATGTTGAGGAAAACGAAGCCGCCTTCTTCCTCCCAAGAGAGATAGAAGAATGGCTTTAACAACATCTAGGAAGATAACCCTCGGCCAAGAGTCCTACTACAATACCGAGGATCTATTCCCGGGATTTTGGTTCATAATGAAAAAATGGGACTCCTTATGATAATTTTATGTATCACTCGACCAATCTAATTTAGGACTTTTAACTTTTTATTTCTTCATTGTTTTTAATTTCCTAGGACTATGTATCTCTCTATGATTTTTAATGAAATGATGGTTTTAAGGTTTGGATGATGTTGTAATAAATAAAACACACTCGGGATGGTGAAGGATAACAAGGGAAATGAGAAACATCACTCCATACACGAAAACAGGGCCATCCGACAACAAATTCTTCATTACAGTAAGTTCAGCACGGGCCGTGTCCGCCCAACACGGCCCCGTGCTGCACAATCTACAGAAAATCGCCCAGTTCAGGTAACTGGACACGGGCCGTGTTCATTGAACACGCCCCCGTGTCCAGGCTTCTGTTTCTTTTTATTAATTTTTGTCACTGGCAGCTGAACACGGGGCCGTGCCCGGTCACCACGGGGCCGTGTCCAGAGTGCCAGCAACATAAAATTTTGCTTTTAACACCCTTTTACACATTCAATCAACCTAAAAACTTATTTTTGGGACACATTGAGGACAATGTGTAATTTAAGTGTGGGGGGGGATGCTAAAACCTTGAATCTTGCAAGTCCTAATAACAACCTTTACACAAAACTCTATTGGAACCGCTAATCACCCCATTTTTTTTCAAAAATTTTCATTTTTTCTTTTTACTTGTCTAAATTTAAGTTGGGAATTCAAGTTCTAACAAGGTTATATTTTTACAAGTTTACAACCGATAGCGTCGTGATAAAAAGAACCAACATAAGAAAATTATGAAACGGCATCACAAGCTTAGTTAAAATTTGATTATATATACTTGATCACATAAAACCCTTTCCCACAAAAGTGAGTTTTGAGCCTTTATCGAGCATACAAATACATATCTTTACACGAAATGCTCATTTTTCGTTTCTTGTGTGAATAGCCGCATAATAAAGAGTTTTGCTTGAGGACAAGCAAAGATTCAAGTGTGGGGGTATTTGATTTGCACAAAATGCAACATATAAATTACATCAATTGTGGCATAAAACTAACCCTTTTTAGTGCTAATGTTGGAAAAAGTATGCTTTTGTCTTCCTTTTGTATTTTCAGGATTAAATGAGCTCAAATGAACAAAAGAAGCAAAAAGACAGCTAAATCTAACATAAATACAAGAAAAGGAACAAAAGTGGCATGCCTGACCTCCCTACAGCATCTTCCCAAGCAAAACAAAGAAGACAGAAGACTGAACACGCCCCGTGCTCTGTGAGCAGGGGGCCATGCCCAAGTGTCAGCAGAAAAGACAAACTCATAGAAGCTTCTGTTGCCCACCACGGGGCCGTGCCCAGCGGACACGGGGGCGTGGTCAACTTCCTGCATACGCATTTATTGAAATTGCGAATTACAATTAATGAAGAGAGTGACGCGGATGGACACGGGGCCGTGCCCGAGCTTCTGTTCAGCCTATATATAGGAGTGTTTGGAGCTCTTGCAACTCATCCCTTGGCACACCACCTCTCTCACACTTCACCCACCACCCAGCACCATCACAACACCAACATCCACCACCATCATCCATTGTCCATCATAGAGTGTGTGAGTCGTCTCGGGATTCAAGATTGATCGTAAGAGTTCTTGACAATCAAAGGCCATGCTTGCCTAAGTCTCTTACATCACTTGGTGAAGACAAGTGTTTAGTGTAATACTTTTTATTTTTAATCTTTTGCACTTTTTAATTGGTTTTGTATTAATGACTTTAATTACTAGTTTCTTATGTTGAAGGTGATTCTTCCTTGTCGTTTGTCCGTGGCGTCTTGGCATTATTTTATTGTCTGTATAAAATGAAAGATTTTCACCATTCATATCTCCACGGTCTATATGGAGGTATGTTGGCTACCTGGTCAGGGGTTAAGGGAACGGTTTGGTAAGAGTCTTGCCATTGTTCAGTGTATAGATCCTGCAAAGGACCTGGGTCAAATTTAGTAGGACCTCCTTCAATACCCAAAGGTATTGGATGGCGAGGGTCCAAACTCTTTGATCCACTCATAAGTTAAACTACTATTAAAACTTTAACCCTGCTGCTTAGGACTGTATCCCTGCTGACTCAGACTACTTAGCCGAGGGTAACGTCGCCTTCAAAAGACGGGCCTACCACATTATGCATTAATAACTTAATTAATTATCTTTCAATAATCCGACCCTTTAGGATTGTATCCTTGCTGACTCAAACTACTGGGTTGAGGGTAACGTCGCCTTCAAAAGAGGGGCCTACTACAATAACTAAGATAATCTCTTAAACAAGTGCAAAAGTGCAAAAATAATCAAAGGTTACACTACACACGAGTCGGATCCAAGTGATTCATCTTGTCTGTCTGTTTTATTTTTATTTTATTTTTCAACATTTTAGTTAGTTTTATTTTCTTAGTTTAAAAACGTTTTTTCTAACATTTTGATTGATTAGACGTTGAGGATAAACCGGTACTAAAAGCTCTTGTGTCCTTGGACGACCTCGGTATCTTACCAACACTATACTACGTCCACGATGGGTGCACTTGCCCATATGTGTGTTTAGTGTTAGTAAATATCGTGTTTTATAAATTTAAAACTTGGCTAAAAAGTGTAAAAAGGGCTTAAAATATATACCTAAAACATATACACACTAACACGCATCAATACGATGTGTCAATGCATTATGTTGTGTCATCAAGGATGTAAGTATGTCCTCCGTAGAGTACCCAACATGGTACGGGTGGTACGGATCAGACAATGACATGATAGGGGGCGTAGTCCATAAAAATGGCTCGCTCGATGGCATGAAGGATGGTGCAGTAGGTGGTGCAACATGTGGAAACTGAGATGTGAACGGAGAAGGTGATGACAGTACGGGTGGAGCAGAAACAGGCGGCTGCCTCGATGACCCCTCTCCAGGACGAGGTGGCGGTATGCCCTGGAGGAACGTAATGGGAAGATCAGTATGATGAGCGTCTGTGGTGTGTGGGGAAAACAATGGGATATCAGTGGGTGCAGAAACCGGTGCTACTGGGGGAGTGACAGGCAGCACAAACGGTGGGTAATGGTCATCATCATCGATCCACCCGTTGCGGGTGTCGGCGTATCGAGGATCTATATGAGCAGCAAAAGGTGCACGGTCAGACAATACCGGCACGGGATCAGGTAACGGTGCATCAACAACAGGATCATCTACCAATGGTGGAGCAACAACGGGAAGATCAGCAATGGGTATATCATCAACAAGAGGTGCAATGGCTGGTGCATCATCATGAACAGGGTCATGCTCTATTGCAGGATTAGGAGCAACTACAGGCTCTGGGGCCATGACAGGCTCCGGGTCAACAAGGTCCATGTTAAAATCAGCAGGGATGTAAAACAAAGGATCAATAGGAGCTACGGGCGCCTCTAAGGGCTGGTCCAGGTGAATAAACTCGATCTCCTGGTTAGGATCGAAATCAGGGGGAAAGTCTGGATCCAAATTATCATCGACCTCGTGGTCAAACTCGAACTCGTGTGCGAGACCAGGTGCAGCTGACATCGCCAAGTCGGGGTCGGTGTCAGGAGAGTGATGCTGCACACTCTGGTCGTGCAAAGACACAGATGCCACACACTCAAATGAGTCTGGGACAGGTGAACCAACAGGAAGCTCCTCTACAGGGGCCTCTGCAATGGGAAGAATGACGTTAGCAACAATAGGGGCCCTGCCCTCATAGTCAGCCTCAAGCAGATCCTCCTCGAACAGATCAATGTCGTCATCAGAAACGACGTCGAGTGGTATATCTACTACTGGAAAAGCAGCAAGCGGTGTGGGAGCAGGGATCACCGCATGAGGTAAATCCCCCGCAGGAATGCCATCAGCAGGCTCAACTCCGACGTCTGGCAGCGCGAACGGCTGGAAATCAACGTCATCAGTGCTGGTGGTGTCTGATGTGTAGACCTCTCGCTCTGACAGAATCTTGTCATCTGACACAACTGCCATAGGATCCAAGGTGTCCGATACTCTTGTGTCTGAAGATGATGGCATGATGTCTGTAAAACAACCACACATATGCACAAATATCACCATAAGATCAAATAAACATGTAAGTCACCATAAAGCAAACAAGTAATTCTCCTAGTCTCCTAGACTACCCTCCCAGCCTCTCAGACAGAACCTCCTAGCCTCTCAGACTAACTCCCTGGTCTCTAAGACCAACTCCCAGTCTCTAAGACTAAACCTCCCAAATCTCTAAGATTGAACCCTTCAGTCTCTAAGACCGAACCTTCCTCAGCCTCTAAGGCTGAGCCTCCCCAGCCTCTAAGGCTGAACCTCCCTCAGTCTCTAAGCCTGAACTCCCTCAGTCTCTCAGACTGAACCATAAATTTTAAGAAAAAATGTTTTTGTGCCTTTTATTTGTAAAAATGTTTTGTGCACTGGATCTGGACGTTTTAGTGTATGCAATGTAAAAATGTTTTCGTGAGAGCCCTAGTGATCATAGTCTAGACTCGAGAAAGAATCCTAGTTCGCTATGATCAATGCTCTGATACCAAGCTGTCACACCCTTGCTTTTGCGGAAGCGTGGGTTTATTTGGTGTGACTTCTTAATACCATAGCAATTATCATAACAATGCTATATGAAATTAAACCATATGATGTTCATCCATTCATCAAGTTTTAAAAGTTACTACGACAACATTATTTAAAAGTCGACACATGAACGAATTACAACCATGACATAATTAAAAGCTTGTTCATACGACCCGACAAAAAACTTGAAATAAAAACACATTTTAAGACTTGTAACCCGTCTAGGCAAGGGTCACACTTCCTAACCTCGGATGACATCATTATTCCTACGCAGCTTGACGAGATTGCATACCTTGCCAGATCCACTAATTTCCTGAAATACATGTAATTTGAAAAATCAACAAAAAGTTGAGCGAGTTCATGTAAAAGTGAGTATGTATAAACCTTTAAATTATGTATAAAAGTCCCTGGTATGTAGCAATAAGGAAAAAGAGATCACCAATGGGTTGCAAAGCCACTGGTATGTGTGAGAAAGTGCAGGAAAACTCAAATCTAGCAAATTTGTTACCAGGCTTCGGCTGGAAGACACAGTCACCTCTATGGGCCGCCCCGGCCTCACGGGTGTGGGCTCGTTACACCCAAATAAATCTATCACTCTTGTCTCCCTCGGTCCTAACAACAGGGATTAATGGCCTCAAGTGTTGTGCCCACCTCTCACATGATCTAGTAGTATAAACCCTTCCTACGCTAACCATACCATGTAATAAATGTTTGTAATAATTATCGCATGTATTTCACCCCCGAAGTATAAAACTGAAAACAGTAAGGAGAAAAGGGGGACATGGACTTACAAAAGTTCGTCTCCTGAAATAGTCGTCAATCCAAATCAATCTGCTACGCGACGACCTACACGTGCTAATGCCTATTAGACGGATGGTCGTGCCTTGGCTTAGGGTTTAACGTTTTTGGAAAAATAGTTAGGCAACTATTTCGTATTCACACTTCGTATTTATTTATTTTATACATGTACATGTTATAATTCCGAAAAATATATTTTAAGTCCCACTTAGAAAATATATATTTAATTTACTTGTCTAAAATGTTTTAAATTCCAAAATATATATATTTTTCCCAAAAATATTATATTTTACTTCATAAGTTTCCAAAAATATTATTTTATCGGAATATGCGTATGAGAGTATTTTTCCAAAATATAAAGTTACGTTTTAGCGTGTCGCGTTGTAATAATACTTGTGTAACTTAAATATTTATTTTGTGAGAGCGTTAGTATTCTTTGGAGTCGTAATTTCATGATATCATAAGTTATATTATTTTTACCCTAAATATAATATAACTAGTTTACAAAACAACAAATATTCACGCAAGAGTTTTAGTATAAAATATATATTCTAATTATACATTTACTAAGTTTTATTTACGAAAATCAACCTCCGAGACTTTGTGTTTTTGTAATAAAAATGATGGCGAAGTTTATTTCGAAAAATAAAGTTAAAAATATAATTGTATACACTTGTTATAAAAATATTTCTAAGTGTTGTAATTCTAGAAAAATTTCGCCAGAGTTTCCTCTGTAAATGGAGGTGTTCATGTTTTTTAGCATATCATTTTCTTTTGTTAAATCATTCAAACAATTAACAATCAACAATATACAATTTTTGATCACCATCATTGACAAAAATAAACATGAACCATAAACTTATGAACTTGAAAGTTTGTAAAAATATGTAGTAAATTACTAACACACTTAGTAGGTGTTGTTATCTTTAAAAATATGATTAGTTTCTTAAAAACTTTATTTTTAAAGAATGTGTATTTTCACAACTTCTAATCATATTTTCTAAAAATATTTCTTTGTTAAATTTTCTTTCTACACAAGTGTTCCTACACTTTTTTACCACTAAAAATGTGTTTATCTCATGTAATATCCACGTTTTAACAAAACTCGTTCCTTTCACTTGGTTCTTTCGAAAAACTACTTATAGATCTTTAGATCTACAAGTTTACAACTTTATTTTTCGAGAAAACTTATATTTATTCAAGTTCAAAGTTCATGTGTGGATAGTTTCATCATCCTTCATATCTTTAACCTTTACATCTTGCTAGTTCATGTTCTTAAACATGATCTAGCAAGTCTAGGTGATGAACCATCTTACTTCTACTAACAAACAACATGTATTAAACATAACAACACAAGATCAACATCATTTAACACTACTTCATCTCTTTATCCACTCTTTATCCTTTATGTTTCAAGACTTGTTTAAGTTCTTAGAGTTTCTTAAGTTTTTATCATTCTTTCAAATATTAACCACCAAAAATAAGAACAAGATGAAGATTTAAAGCACTTACTACTAGCATAAGGCTAGGGGAGTTTCAAAGCGTAAAAGTGGTGGATAAAAGAAAACTAGAGCGGTTCTTGAGCTTCCGAGTGCACCAAGCTTACTTGTTGGACCTCTTGCACCTTTGAGTGTATGGAAATTGCTTGAAAGAATGCTTGATGGTGGTGTTATGGTGGATGGTGGTGGCGGCCGTAAGCAAGGAAGGAGAAGAGAGGAAAGTTTGTTGGTGGTGAGTTGATGAAATGAAGCTTAGGGTCTTGTGGTTTCTTATATAAACCAAGTTTGCCATTATCCAACAAATAATGTGCTCCTAATCTTCCAACATTTGCAATTAAAATAATTAAAAGAATGTGAAGGTGTCCCCACACCTCATAACCGTCGAGTGGGGGGGGGTATGGGGTTGAGATGCAATTGATCTAGTTACTTATTTATTTAGGATCTAATGATATAGTTAGTGTATTATGGTGTGTTATGTAATATAAGGTGTGTTAGGGTGTTCGGGGACCCTAACTAGCTCAGAAAAGTAAAAACAATGTGTTTGGCAATATTTTTTTTTTATGTTTGGGTAAAGTCCGGTTGTTCGGTTGGATGTTGATCCGTTAAAGTGCTAAATTAGTCTACAAAGTGTCTTCTATAATATTTTTAGTGACACATTAAATTCCCAACACTTTGGAAAGTATCTAGGACTATTTTACCAAGTTTCTGCACTTTACTAGCATTGTTAAATTCTGAATTTTGGTATTTAGTGCAGAATTCTGCAATTAAGGTATGTTTTTGGCACTTCCGGGCACTATAACTATCACCCAGTGACGCAGTTTTATGGTCCTCACCTCCCTACACTCACTACTAGTGTAGTATTCTATCTCTGGCTCATACTGGCCTCAAAAATATTGTCTGTCTAGGTGCTGGCATTGTCAGTATGTTTTTATGGTTATCCGCTCACTGTGCTAACTGTGCTTTGTACATCAAGTTTGTCACTAATGTTCGTGTGTAATAAATGGAGTGACAGTATAAAATGTGATGCATTGGTATGTATGTATCAGAAAACAGAAAGCAGTTCAATCATAATTGTAATCAAGCACAGTAATTAAGCATTAATTAAATATTAATTAATTTGTACGGATACCTGGATTTGTGAGGGTTGTCACAGTTTGACTAAATCTGCTCATTTTCTGCCCCTTGAATTTGACGTTGGCGACCATGTACTCCTAAGGGTATCACCTTGGAAGGGTGTGGTCAGATTCGGCAAGAAAGGAAAGCTCGCGCCTCGATATGTTGGACCCTTTAAGATTCTGGAAAGGATCGGAAAAGTGGCCTACAGACTCGAACTACTGGAGGAACTTAGCAACGTCCACCCGGCTTTCCACGTGTCAAACCTCAGAAAGTGCCTGGCTGAGCATGATTTATACGTACCACTTGAGGATCTTCAAGTCAACGAAACACTACACTTCGTGGAGAAGCCTGTCGAGATCATGGACCGACAAACCAAGCAGCTCAGGCGCTCACGCATTCCCATTGTGAAAGTTCGCTGGGAAGGCAAACGAGGCACAGAGTTCACTTGGGAACTCGAAAGCGACATGAAGGCAACCGCGTAAAACAACAAATCGCGGCGGAATCGTCGGGGAGTGTTGTAACAGAATCATTGTTTCATAACACACGGGAATTTGAAGTTTCATTTTATTAAATACTAAACATTTACATTGTCTGAAAAACCTTAAACAAACAAGTTAAACATAGTCTATCATTGTTATTAAGTCACTAAGGCCTCGTCCAGTCCTATGTGAGCATGCATCCTAGCAATCAACATCATTCAACAACACCTGAAACATATGCCAAAACAAAGTCAGCAAAGAAATGCTGGCGAGCACATAGGTTTAATGAGAGTGTCGGATTCATGGCTAGTTTGCATGTTGCAGTACCTAATTAAAAACCTTGTTTTGAAAAAGTGTATAGTATTGCAACATAATTAACCAACTCAAATCAAGTGGGTTATAGTTTACAAAATCTCGTAGCCATGATTCTTAACCCCAAAACATTTGTTTAATTAAATCAAATTGTAAAACATCTTGTAAAAACTCGTTAATAAAACTTGTATGGTTTATATTATTTAGAAAACATTGTTGTGTGACATCCTTTCAAATCGTTTACCCAAGTGAACTAAATAACGCCACGGTATGTAATACGATGAAAACACTTATATATAGGAAGTACCAGCAGCGTATCCACCATGCTTTCATCACATTACACCCGTCCCATTATCTAAACACTAACCAAAAGCCAATCATTTACCCGAATCGTTTAACTCGTTAAAATCGCTTTAGTCGTTTAAATCATTCTTGTTTTAATTGTGAAAACTACTTTTGGTCGTCTCGCTAATAACATCCAAACCTTCGCAACTCGCCTCTCGCTTCTCGCATTAACAAACCACCAAAGGGTAAGTTAACAATCACAGATTCAGTCGTTACCCACCTAACCCAGACATAACCATGGGTGCAGTCTGAAAACGGGATTTGTCAGATCCTATGGTACCATAACCTAATACTGGTCGGTTCGGCCAAAATTAATGAATGCTATTTGTTATGTAATTACAACCAACATGTTTGTTCACTTTATCGAAATCGTTATTAATTTATTATAAACCACTTTTAATCATTTTCGAAACCATCGTTAAAAACATCGAAATCATTTGACACATATGAATCACCCCAAAACAATCAAAAATAGTAAAATAGGGGAACTATGTACTCACTTGAGAATGCTTAGAAGTCTTGAATAACAACCAAGCAAAGCTAGAGGGATCACGGAAATCAATCGGCACCTAATATTAGTAACTATGTAAATAAACCGGACCTAAATCGGAATATCGGATAGGATGAGGTTTCGTAAACCAAATGAGTATTGGAACTCATATGATATGGTTTAACAAAGCCTACATACTAAATCGAAACCTAACCTAAGGTTGCTTACGACCCATTATGACCCATTAAGGTAGCTTACGCTACTTTAACGCGTCGTTCACGTGCAACGCGTTCGGACCGCCTAACCAATCCTATGACAAGTATTATATGCCTTAACATATCTAATAATGTTATCTAATCAGTTTAGATGTGAAAATTTTGGTTACATATACTTAAATGAATTTATGCGTAAAAAGGGCGTTTTGGTCATTTTCCTAAGGCACATAAACTACCTATCATACAACTAACTAAACGAAATGACCATAAGGTATAACCTCGGAAGGTTATTCCCTATACAACTATGGTCACTAAACATGCTTGGTCGGATCCTAAAGATCGACCAAACGGGTCTAGTTCGAAAGTCTAAGCGGTGGTTTAGACCGCTTGACTTACGACTCTACACAAGTACTAAACTAAAAGTGACGAGCTAAACATGTTAAAACATGTTTAACGAAGTTAGAAAACAACTTTGATATCAAAACAAACGGTTTTGATTCCCAAGAACAGTTTGGTTGCAAAATACGCATGAATACGCATTTTGACCGAAACTATGACTCGTCACTACACCTAATCAACGTAGTAATCAGTAGGCATAGTCACAAGGGACTATAACCATCGTGATTACGCTCACGTTGTGAAGTTCAAACGAACTTCGTGTTGACCAAAGACTGGTCAAAGCAGAAAGTCAAACATTGTTTGACTTTCATGCTTGAAAAGCGATAAAAGCATGAAAGAAACTTACAAAGGGTCCAAGCTAGGAAGATCTTGATCCAATTTGCTCAGGTATGAAGTGTTAAACCTCAACTTAGAGCAATTGAATCAGATTTGTGAGGAATGAGAATGAAAGTGATGGGTATTTATAGAAAACCCACAACCGTTAGGATCTTTCTTCGCAAAACGTGCTTCGATCTTGACCCTCCATGTGGGCACATGGTATTGTAATACAAAAATCAGCTGCTAAAACCATCAAAAACAGGCTGGAAAGCCAGATTCAATGTTTCTATCTGGCAGGCTGTCGCGCCCCGCGTAAGATGCAGCTTAATCTATCGCAGCCCGCCTAGTAAGTTTGACAGATTTACACATTTAGTCCCTGCAGCCCAGAAACTTGTATTTTGATGCATATTTGACACTTTTAAGTCGCGTGAACCTCATTTCAAAGCTCTAAACATCTCGTATGTCGGTTCGTTTGGTCGTACGGTTGCGTTATTCGGTTAATTACGACGGAAGTCGTAACGAACGCAAAAACGATCCAAATTAAGCAACGAATGGAATTTTATCATGGCAATCATTAAAATAAAGTATTCTAATGAGTACATAAATTTTGGATGTCCGGATATATCTAGAACGTAAGATATGCGCGAAAATTCAAACTTATGCACTTTTTGACGCTTTTAGTCCCTATTGATCAATAAGTTTATTTTTGCGCATCAAAACACCTCAAAGCCTATTTCTAAGCTATTTAAAGGATATTTAGGGCATGTTTAACTTATGATCATATTCTGGAAGGTTCGTTACAGTACAAATCGGCATACTTTCGTAGTTTGTCTAAATTAGTCCCTGTAAGCGAATAAACTTGATTTCGACACACCAAACCTTCCAAAACTTATTTCTAATTTATGTAAAGGTTATTTCAGGTATGTTAAGCCTATGTCACTACTCCGGAGTGTTTGTCGCATTAAACTGATTTCATTTACGCACCAATTTGCGTATAACTTTCCAGAAAGCGATTTAGAGCTCGAAATCGAACGAGAATTGATATGTGCAAATAATACACATATTTATACTAATCCCAAGCATGAAACACAATATTTCATTGATTTGGTATTTGTATGATGGCCATGGAGGCACAGATGTCACACGAAATTCCTTTAAGAAGGGGAGGCTGTAACACCCCTTGTTTTGAAAGTCAAAGTCAAAGTCAAGATTGAAGTCAAAGGAAGAAAAGATTGCTAATTGCGATCTGTCACTCCTTGCTTAACTACTGTTTTTACTTCTTTGACTTGTAGATAATCTTTTTATTTTATCGCATTTGTTGTATTATGGGGAGTACTTTTTAATAATCGAGGTTTAATCGCTATTTATCGCATGTTTTATCGCTTTAACGCTTATCGCATCGCAATCGCAACCCGAATTATGCGTTCTAGATATTGTTTTACGTGTGTGTGCTATTTATGTGTTACTTGTGCATGCTTATTATGTTTATGTTGTGGTGATTAATCGGAACGCAATCGCAACTCTATCGCAATTGAATCGCAAACGCTAAACGCAAGTTAATTATGATGATTGTATGCTAGATATAGTATTTGTATGTTTATTATTAATCTATCGCGTCACTAAATCGTAACCCGCATCGCAAAACTCAAACACACAAAACCAAACACCGAGACTCAGATCGTCAGAGCCACGCGATCGAGTGGCTGCTCGATCGGATGGCCAACCGATCGGATTGCCATCCGACCGGACAGCCATCCGATCGGTGACCCACTCGATCCTTTGCACTTTCCTTTTTGGGAAACCCTATAAATACCCTCACTTGTCACATCACTTGATGTGACTGCTCCTCACTCGACCCAGCCGCACTTCAGCCTTCTTTCTCTCAATTTCTCGCGATTCTTGTAAGTTTTTAACCTAAATCTTGCACTTCTATGATCTACACGCACTCCTTCATCTTTCTCTATTTTGAATCTTAACTTTTAACCGTGAAACCAACGGAATTGAGGTGTTCTAGGGTGATGTCATCATTGAGTTCTTATGAACTTCAAGTATTGGCCTCATTCCACCAAGAACAACTCAGATCTGAAGGATTTCCACATGAATCAACAATGTTTTCGCATAGATCTACACAGATTCATGGTGAAAAGGATTGAAAGATGGTTTTCTAACTTTTTTTCAACTCTTTTACACTCAATGCACTGCAAAACCGATAGAATCGGAGCTCGTTCTGATCTTCTACTCCTTCTTAGTGATGTGTTGGTTCAAGATCTGAATTCTATCCAAGAGACAACTGATTTTGCGTTGAATATGAACCACCGTCTCGAACAGTTAACTGATCGGACTAGGGTGATTCCGTCCGATTGGGTCACTTGAGTCTTGACGAGGTTTCTGTTGTCAGCACGTTATCACACCGCCTCGATCAACTGCAAAACTTTCAAAACAAACAATTGTCAAAGACGATCAGGACGTCGGGACGGATTGCTGTTCGATAGGATTGTCGTCCAATCGGACAGTCATCCGACCGGCTTGCACTTGGTTCCATACTTAAACTTTTATTTATTCAAGGGACTGAACGTTGAACGGATTACCGTACGATCGGATTGCCATCCGATCGAACGACCATCCGACCATGCGACGTTTAGGACTTCAACACTTAAACAATTTTCAACATGTTAAATACATGAACAGTGAACAACGGATTGCCACCCGATCGGATTGCTATCCGATCGAGTGAGAACCTGCTGTGAACTTGTTCTCACTAAGTGTCCTACTAATCGGATCGCCGCCCGATCGGACCGCCGTTCGATCGATTGACCTGAAGGGTCAAGATACTTCTTTGTTTTCAAAATGCTACAATGAAAACTTTAAAGCCATCATACACAAACACATCCTTACTAAACGAGATGTCAATCCCTTCGAATGGCCATCCGATCGGATGACCATCCGAACGGATTGACATCCGATCGACTAGCCATCCGATCGGATTGTCATCCGATCGGATTACCATCCGACACTTATCACTTTTACACCGTTTTACGCGCCGCTTATCGTTATGCTATCGTTAACTGTTCAGGCTAATCTCTCTCAGCGCTCCCTTTAATCCAAGAGAGTGTTTACTTGTTAAACACAATCTGTGAGTATACTCGATCCCTTTTTGCTTTACGCACTTTTGGGTGTTACAAACGTTATCTATATTCAAATCACAACCGACACACAACGAAAACACTATTTATACGCTAACCGTTATTTCATGCTACGTGTTATTCGATGAATGCGTGTATGTTATGTTAACACAGTGATTGTTGCTGATGTGTGTAAAATGCAACATATAAATTACATCAAATAAGGCATAAAACTAACCCTTTTTAAGTACTAATGTTGGAAAAAGAGTGTTTTTGTCTTCCTTTTGTATTTTCAGGATTAAATGAGCTCAAATTCACAAAAGAAGCAAAAAGACAGCTAAATCTAACATAAATACAAGAAAAGGAACATAAGTGGATTGCCCGACCCCTCAACAGCATCCTCCCAAGCAAAATAGAGAAGGCAGAAGACTGAACACGCCCCGTGCTCAGCCAGCACGGGGTCGTGCCCAAGAAGCAGCAGAAAAGACAAACCTATAGAAGCCTCTATTGCCCACCACGGGGCCGTGCCCAGTGAACACGGGGGCGTGGCGAAAGTACAGCAGGCGCATTAATTGTAATTGCGAATGACAATTAATGAAGAGAGAGAGTGTCAGACGGGCATGGGGCCGTGTCCAGCGGACACGGGGCCGTGCCCAACCTTCTGTTCAGCCTATAAATAGGAGTGCTTGGTTTCATTGCAACTCATCCCTTGGCACACCACCTCTCTCACACTTCATCCACCACCCACCACCATCACAACACCATCATCCACCACCATCATCCATTGTCCATCATAGAGTGTGTGAGTCGTCTCGGGATCCAAGATTGATCGTAAGAGTTCTTGACAATCAAGGCCATGTTTGCCTAAGTCTCTTACATCAATTGGTGAAGACAAGTGTTTAGTATAATACTTTTTATTTTTAATCTTTTGCACTTTTTATTTGGTTTTGTATTAATGACTTTAATAACTAGTTGCTTATGTTGAAGGTGATCTTTCCTTATCGTTTGTCCGTGGTGTCTTGGCATTATTTTACTGTCTATATAAAATAAAAGATTTTCACCATTCATATCTCCACGGTCTATATGGAGGTATGTTGGCTACCTGGTCGGGGGTTAAGGGAACGGTTTGGTAAGGGTCTTGCCCTTATTCAGCGTTTAGAGGTCCTGCAAGGGACCTGGGTCAAATTTAGTAGGATCTCCTTCAATACCCATAGGTATTGGATGGCGGGGATCCAAACTCTTTGACCCCCTCATAGGTTAACTACTATTAATACTATAACCCGGCTATTTAGGACTGTATCCCTGCTGACTCAGACTACTTAGTCGAGGGTAACGTCACCTCCAAAAGAGGGGCCTACCATAATTTGCATTAATAACTTAATTCATTATCTTTCAATAATCCGACCCTTTAGGGTTGTATCCTTGCTGACTCAAACTACTGGGTTGAGGGTAACGTCGCCTTCAAAAGAGGGGCCTACTACAATAACTAAGATAATCTCTTAAACAAGTGCAAAAGTGCGAAAATAATCAAAGGTTATATACTAATACACGAGTCGGATCCAAGTGATTCATCTTGTCTATCTGTTTTTATTTTTATTTTATTTTTTTCAGCATTTAGTTAGTTTTTATTTTCTTAGTTTAAAAATCTTTTCTAACATTTTGATTTGGTTAGACGTTGAGGATAAACAGGTACTAAAAGCTCTTGTGTCCTTGGACGACCTCGGTATCTTACCAACACTATATTACGTCCACGATGGGTGCACATGCCCATATGTGTGTTTAGTGTTAGTAAATATCATGTTTTATAAATTTAAAACTTGGCTAAAAGTGTAAAAAGGGTTTAAATATACATCTAAAATATATTACACCGAATGCACATCAAGTTTTTGGCGCCGTTGCCGGGGACACAAGGATTTTAAGAAAGTTAGGAATCAACGGCGTAATCATATTTTTATTTTTCTTTTTAATTTTTTAGGATTTTCTTAGTTTTTCAGTTTCTGCAGAGCTCAGCACGGGCCGTGCCTGGTCGGACACGGGCCGTGCCCAGCGTTGTTACTGGCAGTTTTTAGTTTTCCAAGTTACAGAAGGCTGACCACGGGGCTGTGTTGGTGCAACACGGGGCCGTGTCCAAACTCTCCAGTAACTAACTGGGATCTGGAAAACAATCACTGTAACTCCGACCACGGGCCGTGTTCACTGAGCACGGGGCCGTGGTGAACCCTCTGACCAGCATTCTTTTTTGTTTTTATTGCAGGACTTGGAACCAGACGCCACCCCTACGTAGTTTATGAGCTCCCTTTCTAATATGGACATAAAAGAACCTCTAGAAGAACCCGAACGCTTTTTCAGAAAAAGACTAAAAGCCAAAAACCAAGAGAAAGTTTCGGGAAATCCACCCCCAATGGCGGATCAACGTACTCTCATGGATTATCTACGACCCACCGTAGGTAACCTCGGCGCCGCTATCAATGCACCGAATGTTGAAGCCAATAACTTCGAACTTCGGCCGCATTTGATACAAATGCTACAAAACTCCGCAACCTTCCATGGGCTTGCGGACGAGGATCCCCATCTACATATTACTAATTTCTTAGAAATATGTGATACCTTTCGGATTAATGGAGCATCAAATGACGCCATCCGCCTTCGAATGTTTCCTTTCTCACTAAAAGACCAAGCAAAAGCTTGGCTTAACGCCCTCCCAGCTGGATCGGTAAACACCTGGGATGAACTAGCCCAAAACTTTCTATATAAGTATTTCCCTCCCGCTAAAACAGCTAAATTAATGACTGAAATTAATACATATTCACAAGAGGACGGGGAATCCTTATATGAAACTTGGGAAAGGTTCAAGGAGCTATTGCGAAAGTGTCCACATCACGGCCTTGCGATATGGCAACAAGTATCCACTTTCTATAATGGGTTGTTGCCACACACAAGGCAGACACTTGACTCTAGCTCCGGGGGACTTTTAGGTAATCGCCGCCCACATGAAATATATAACCAAATTGAGGAAATTGCTCAAACCAATTTCCAGTGGCACACTCCCCGAGGCAATAAATCTATTGCCCCGGGCGCCCATAAGGTTGATGAAAACACTTCCTTACAAGCCCAAATCGAGGCCCTTTCTTCAAAAATAAAAAAATTGGAAATGACAAAATCGGTCTCGGTTATGGCTTGTGAAGGGTGTGGTGGGCCACATGAAAATTGGAGTTGTATGAAAGAAACGGACGATCAACAAGAGTCGGTAAGCTACATTGACAATAGACCTAGGCCGTCGGGTCCTCCAACGGGCACTTACAACCAAGGATGGCGGAATCATCCTAACCTTGGTTGGAGAGAACCCGGCAATAGTAGTAACCAACAAAACCAACGAACAAACTTTCAACAACCAATAAATGAGTCACAAAATTTCACTCAACAACAAGGTGGACGAGATAGGCTTGAAGATACTGTATCTCGCCTCATCTCCGACACTGAAAAGAAAAACTCGGAAAGGTTTCTACAATTAGAATCAAATTTTAGAAATCAACAAGCTAGTATTCAAAACATAGAAAAACAATTAAGTCAACTAGCCCAAAATTTTTCCGAGAGACCACCAGGCGCATTACCAAGCAATACCGAAACAAACCCAAAAGCGCAAGTTCATCTCATCACGTTACGAAACTGTACCGTGGGGCCTGCGGAAGCGCCACCACCGACCAAGGAGACTACACCACCACCTCTGCAAGAAAAGGACTCCCCTCCGTCATCAGAGCCTATCAAAGCTCCTCGAGTTCCGTACCCCGGTAGGTTAATTCGTCAAAAGACCAATGAGCAATTCGCAAAATTCGAAAGTATACTAAAACAATTGCATGTCAACATTCCTTTTATTGATGTGCTAACCCAAATGCCTAAATATTCTAAGTTCATGAGGGACTTCCTCACTCATAAAAAGAAAATTTAAACGTTGCAATTAGTTAACTTAGGCGAAGAATGCTCTGCCCTCGTACTCAACAAACTCCCCCAAAAGAAAATCGATCCCGGAAGCTTCACAATTCCTTGCTCGATCGGGGACTCCCCCGTTCGTAATGCACTAGCCGACCTTAGGGTTAGCATTAACCTCATGCCCTCATCAATGTTCAAAAGACTCAGCCTAGGAACAACGAGTCCTACAAAAATGAGCATACAACTTGCTGATCGATCTGTCAAATTCCCACAAGGTGTCATCGGAAATGTCCTAGTAAAGGTAAACAAATTTGTCTACCCGGCCGACTTTGTTATACTTGATATGGAAGAAGACACCGAAGTCCCCCTCATACTAGGGAGACCATTTCTAGCCACCGCACAAGCCGTGGTAGACATGAATGACGGAACGCTCACCTTAAGGTACGGAGATGATGAAGTAAAGTTCGGGGTTGGGAGGAGAATAGAGGACGATGACCCGGTCAACTACATGAAGGTTATTGATTCGAGTTTGGATGCCGCTCTCCGACGGTGCAATATGGGATGCAAAACATCCCACTCAGAAAATATATAACCTCACTTTGGGTCTAGCCAAGGACCCTTATAAACGTGGCGCACCACGGAGGCACTCCGCGGAACTATACTTAGCTTAGTTTAATCTTTTAGTTTTAATTTGCAGAAATAAAACACAATCATGGTGGTAAAGGATGATAAGGGAAATGAGAAACATGGACCCATGCACAAGAACAAGGCCACACGTCGACAATTTCTCCGTTACAGTAGGTTCAACACGGGCCGTGCTCAGCCAACACGGCCCCATGCTGAACCCCCTGCAGAAAAATGCCCAGTTCAGGTAACTGGACACGGGCCGTGTTCACCAGACACGCCCCCGTGTCCAGGCTTCTGTTTCTTTTTCTTAATTATCGTTACTGGCACCTGACCACGGGTCCGTGTCCGGTCCCCACGGGGCCGTGTCCAGGCTGCCAGTAACATTAATTTTTGCTTTTAAACACCATGTTACACATTCAATCAACCTAAAAATTTATTTTTGGGACACATTGAGGACAATGTGTAATTTAAGTGTGGGGGGGGGGGGATGCTAAAACCTTGAAATTTTGCAAGTCCTAATAACTAGCCTTACACAAAACTCTATTGGAACCGCTAATCACCCCAATTTTTTTTTTTTTACTTGTCTAAAGTTTAAGTTGGGAATTCTAAGATTAATAAGGTTATATTTTTGCAAGTTTACAACCGATAGCGTCGTGATAAAAAGAACTAACATAAGAAAATTATGAAACGGCATGACAAGCTTAGTTAAAATTAGATTATATATACTTGATCACATAGAAAAACCCATTCCCACAAAAAGTGAGTTTTGAGCCTTTATTGAGCATACAAATACACATCTTTAGATTAAATGCTCATTTTTCGTTTCTTGTGTGAATAGCCGCTTGGTTCTTACGACTCTAGAACTTGCCATGACGATTCATTCCCGGTCCTTACCAACTTAAACCCAAGTAAGTAAATGATGGAGGCATTAGGACTAACCCTTTTTTCTTTCAAAACCATTCTTTTCATTTTTTTTCACCTACCCAAAAACTCCCCCTAGTTAACCCCTTTGAGCCTAAACCTTTCATTTCTTTACCTTAAAACCCTTTTAACCACCAAAACCCTTTTTATTTTTACACTTTATTTTAGTAACAAGATCGGTTTTCGTGTGACTAAAAAAAATAAAATAAAAAATAAAAAATAAAAAATAAAAAATAAAAAAAATGATGGAGTTAGAAATAAACAAACAAAGCTCTTAAAACAAAAAGCTTGTTTGAAGAAATACTTCATTAAGAATAAAAAGTCACTAAAACAAAATGTTTTACAATTAATTGTAATTGCGAATTACAATTATTGAAGAGAGAGAGTGTCAGACGGGCACGGGGCCGTGTCCAGCGGACACGGGGCCGTGCCCAACCTTCTGTTCAGTCTACAAATAGGAGTGTTTGGTTTCATTGCAACTCATCCCTTGGCACACCACCTCTCTCACACTTCATCCACCACCCACCACCATCACAACACCATCATCCACCACCATCATCCATTGTCCATCATAGAGTGTGTGAGTCGTCTCGGGATCCAAGATTGATCGTAAGAGTTCTTGACAATCAAGGCCATGTTTGCCTAAGTCTCTTACATCACTTGGTGAAGACAAGTGTTTAGTATAATACTTTTTATTTTTAATCTTTTTCACTTTTTATTTGGTTTTGTATTAATGACTTTAATAATTAGTTGCTTATGTTGAAGGTGTTCTTTCCTTATCGTTTGTCCGTGGTGTCTTGGCATTATTTTACTGTCTATATAAAATAAAAGATTTTCACCATTCATATCTCTACGATCTATATGGAGGTATGTTGGCTACCTGGTCGGGGGTTAAGGGAACGGTTTGGTAAGGGTCTTGCCCTTGTTCAGCGTTTAGAGGTCCTGCAAGGGACCTGGATCAAATTTAGTAGGATCTCCTTCAATACCCATAGGTATTGGATGGCGGGGATCCAAACTCTTTGACCCCCTCATAAGTTAACTACTATTAATACTATAACCCGGCTATTTAGGACTGTATCCCTGCTGACTCAGACTACTTAGTCGAGGGTAACGTCACCTACAAAAGAGGGGCCTACCATAATTTGCATTAATAACTTAATTCATTATCTTTCAATAATCTGACCCTTTAGGATTGTATCCTTGCTGACTCAAACTACTGGGTTGAGGGTAACGTCGCCTTCAAAAGAGGGGCCTACTACAATAACTAAGATAATCTCTTAAACAAGTGCAAAAGTGCGAAAATAATCAAAGGTTATACTAATACACGAGTCGGATCCAAGTGATTCATCTTGTCTATCTGTTTTTATTTTTATTTTATTTTTTTTAGCATTTAGTTAGTTTTTATTTTCTTAGTTTAAAAATCTTTTCTAACATTATGATTTGGTTAGATGTTGAGGATAAACCGGTACTAAAAGCTCTTGTGTCCTTGGACGACCTCGGTATCTTACCAACACTATACTACGTCCACGATGGGTGCACTTGCCCATATGTGTGTTTAGTGTTAGTAAATATCGTGTTTTATAAATTTAAAACTTGGCTAAAGTGTAAAAAGGGTTTAAATATACATCTAAAATATATTACACCGAACGCACATCATTACCTGACACCTTAGGAACGATAGTACTATAGTTTGGACTCAGCTCCTGTCGTGGACAGGGGTTGTTAAGGGCTTTACTTCACGTGTCCCAGTGAGGATATGTGTTTCTTTTTAAGAAAGTTAGGAATCAACGGCCTAATCATATTTTTATTTTCTTTTTATTTTTTTAGGATTTTCTTAGTTTTTCAGTTTCTGCAGAGCTTAGCACAGGCCGTGCGTGGTCGGACACGGGCCGTGCCCAGCGTTGTTACTGGCAGTTTTTAGTTTTCCAAGTTACAGAAGGCTGACCACGGGGCCGTGTTGGTGCAACACGGGGCCGTGTCCAACTCTCCAGTAACTGGGATCTGGAAAACAATCATTGTAACTCTGACCACGGGCCGTGTTCACTGAGCACGGGGCCGTGGTGAACCCTCTGACCAGCATTCTTTTTTGTTTTTATTGCAGGACTTGGAACCAGACGCCACCCCTACGTAGTGTATGAGCTCCAGTTCTAATAAGGACATAAAAGAACCTCTAGAAGAACCCGAACGCTTTTTCAGAAAAAGACTAAAAGCCAAAAACCAAGAGAAAGTTTCGGGAAATCCACCCCCAATGGCGGATCAACGTACTCTCATGGATTACCTACGACCCACCGTAGGTAACCTCGGCGCCGCTATCAATGCACCGAATGTTGAAGCCAATAACTTACCAACTTAAACCCAAGTAAGTAAATGATGGAGGCATTAGGACTAACCCTTTTTCTTTCAAAACCATTATTTTCATTTTTTTTCACCTACCCAAAAACTCCCCCTAGTTAACCCCTTTGAGCCTAAACCTTTCATTTCTTTACCTTAAAACCCTTTTAACCACCAAAACCCTTTTTATTTTTACCCTTTATTTTAGTAACAAGCTCGGTTTTCGTGTGACTAAAAAAAATAAAATAAAATAAAAAATAAAAAATAAAAAAATGATGAAGTTAGAAATAAACAAACAAAGCTCTTAAAACAAAAAGCTTGTTTGTAGAAATACTTCATTAAGAATAAAAAGTCACTAAAACAAAATGTTTTACGAAAACCGACGCTTTTTACGCTTTTCGCCCTTTTCTACTAACCACTAACCCAACTACCCACCTTTAGCCCAACCCTTTACCCAAAAAGTCCTCTTGATATTTACAAAGGTAACAAGTTAAAAAGGAGGAGGATTAGTTGCTTGGCAAGCCTATGGTAGGGATAAGTTCCACGCCGCTCTTGAGTGATTCACTAAAAATACACCTTCGGTCGAGTGTGAGTGATTTCTCCCGTGAGGTATGTGAACTTGTATATAAATGGAATTTAAAAAAGGCATGCTATGACCAAATAAGTAGATTATCCAATGAAACGTTCTAAATAAATCATAACGAATAGGATTGTAAATAAATAAAAATAAAACCAAAAAGATCTTGGATTCCCGACACTCTATGACAAGCCAAAACCTTCTCTTCTACCCATTCCATTTGAGAGTGAAAGCCACGTATTAAAGAGTTTTGCTTGAGGACAAGCAAAAATTCAAGTGTGAGGGTATTTGATGTGTGTAAAATGCAACATATAAATTACATCAAATAAGGCATAAAACTAACCCTTTTTAAGTACTAATGTTGGAAAAAGAGTGTTTTTGTCTTCCTTTTGTATTTTCAGGATTAAATGAGCTCAAATTCACAAAAGAAGCAAAAAGACAGCTAAATCTAACATAAATACAAGAAAAGGAACATAAGTGGATTGCCCGACCCCTCAACAGCATCCTCCCAAGCAAAATAGAGAAGGCAGAAGACTGAACATGCCCCGTGCTCAGCCAGCACGGGGCCGTGCCCAAGAAGCAGCAGAAAAGACAAACCTATAGAAGCTTCTATTGCCCACCACGGGGCCATGCCTAGTGAACACGGGGGCGTGGCTAAAGTACAACAGGCGCATTAATTGTAATTGCGAATTATAATTAATGAAGAGAGAGAGTGTCAGACGGGCACGGGGCCGTGTCCAGCGGACACGGGGCCGTGCCCAGCCTTCTGTTCAGCCTATAAATAGGAATGCTTGGTTTCATTGCAACTCATCCCTTGGCACACCACCTCTCTCACACTTCATCCACCACCCACCACCATCACAACACCATCATCCACCACCATCATCCATTGTCCATCATAGAGTGTGTGAGTCGTCTCGGAATCCAAGATTGATCGTAAGAGTTCTTGACAATCAAGGCCATGTTTGCCTAAGTCTCTTACATCAATTGGTGAAGACAAGTGTTTAGTATAATACTTTTTATTTTTAATCTTTTGCACTTTTTATTTGGTTTTGTATTAATGACTTTAATAACTAGTTGCTTATGTTGAAGGTGATCTTTCCTTATCGTTTGTCCGTGGTGTCTTGGCATTATTTTACTGTCTATATAAAATAAAAGATTTTCACCATTCATATCTCCACGATCTATATGGAGGTATGTTGGCTACCTGGTCGGGGGTTAAGGGAACGGTTTGGTAAGGGTCTTGCCCTTGTTCAGCGTTTAGAGGTCCTGCAAGGGACCTGGGTCAAATTTAGTAGGATCTCCTTCAATACCCATAGGTATTGGATGGCGGGGATCCAAACTCTTTGACCCCCTCATAAGTTAACTACTATTAATACTATAACCCGGCTATTTAGGACTGTATCCCTGCTGACTCAGACTACTTAGTCGAGGGTAACGTCACCTACAAAAGAGGGGCCTACCATAATTTGCATTAATAACTTAATTCATTATCTTTCAATAATCCGACCCTTTAGGATTGTATCCTTGCTGACTCAAACTACTGGGTTGAGGGTAACGTCGCCTTCAAAAGAGGGGCCTACTACAATAACTAAGATAATCTCTTAAACAAGTGCAAAAGTGCGGAAATAATCAAAGGTTATACTAATACACGAGTCGGATCCAAGTGATTCATCTTGTCTATCTGTTTTTATTTTTATTTTATTTTTTTCAGCATTTAGTTAGTTTTTATTTTCTTAGTTTAAAAATCTTTTCTAACATTATGATTTGGTTAGATGTTGAGGATAAACCGGTACTAAAAGCTCTTGTGTCCTTGGACGACCTCGGTATCTTACCAACACTATACTACGTCCACGATGGGTGCACTTGCCCATATGTGTGTTTAGTGTTAGTAAATATCGTGCTTTATAAATTTAAAACTTGGCTAAAAGTGTAAAAAGGGTTTAAATATACATCTAAAATATATTACACCGAACGCACATCATTGCCTGACACCTTAGGAACGATAGTACTATAGCTTGGACTCAGCTCCTGTCGTGGACAGGGGTTGTTAAGGGCTTTACTTCACGTGTCCCAGTGGGGATATGTGTTGCGCATTCTACAACTCGCAATCACGTCTGTGCATATTTCTCTGTCGATAACCTACTTGCCTTCACTTTATACATGTTACATGCTGGTTATGCGTAAACTATTTCAAACTCTATTATGCTATTATCAAACTTGTATGCTCACTTTTACACTATGTGTATTGACCCATATTTTAACGTATGTGACAGGTGTTTTGTGCCAACTGTCACTTTTTCGTACATTCCGTACACTAATTGAACAGTAATCTGTGCATAATCTAGCTTATAAGACAAATGACTTTCTGATTACTGTTATATACATACAATGGCATTTCATGTTGCAAGACTTTTATCATTACTACATGCAACACGATATAGTTCTAATAATGCACAGAACATAATTGGCACCATTATCAGACAAACTAAAAGCACTGACGGGAGTTCAGTACATAGACAGACAGTGTTTTGAGACCCCGTATGAGCCAGAAACCAAGTTCTACACTAGTATAGTGTGTAGGGAAGTAAGGACCACAAAACTGCATTCCTAAGTGATAGTTTAAGTACCGAGAAGTGCCTAAAACTCACCCAAAGTGCAGAATTCTGCATAATTCAGCAAAAATCAGCATTTTAACAAGTTTGTATCATGTAAAAATATGACTAAATGGTCCTGAATGCTTTCCTAAGTGTCGGGAATTAAAAGGATCACAAAAGAGTACATAAAGGTCACTAAACGGTAAAGTTTGACACTTTAACGAACCGGTATCTAACCAAACAACCGGACAATACCCAAAACATCAAAATTATACTAGAAGCATTGTTTTAATGTTTCTAAGCTAGTTATGATCCCCGAACACCCGAACACACTATATAACACCATATATGCATACACACTAACTATTATACTTAGAACTTTAACTAATCACTTAACTTATCATTCAAAATCAACCAAGACCCCCCCCCCTATCCAAGTGGACAGTCACTTATGTGGCCCCACCTCCAAAATCTTGCAAGATTTCTCTTGATCTTTCTTGGATTTGTGAAGATTCATTTAGATTGTGTTATGTACTTAAGAGACATAAGACCCAATGGATAAGAGCTTAAGTGAGGTTATAAGAAGGAATATGATGGATCATTCTCACACACACCCAACACCTTCATCTTTCTCGTCTTCTCCCCTCCCTCTCGGCCGAGAACCACATCAACACCACCACCACCTTTCATCCATCATCCATTCATTCCAAGTTGTACTCAAGGTGTAAGGAACCATATAAGAAGGTTTGGTGGTCTTGGATCTTGAAGGACCTCTCCCGATTGCTTTTATCCAACTCATTTATCATCTACAACATCAAGTGTTCTTCCCTAGCCTTGTGCTAGTAGTAAGGCCCTCATAACCCTTTGTTACTTCATATATTGTTGGTTAAAAGATGATATACATTGTTAATCTTGATGAACACTAAAAGTCATATTCATGAATCTCTAACATAAGCTTATAAACATATGAATACTTGTTGTTTTGTGTTTATTTGCTTCTTGTTGATTGATTATTAGTGTTAGTGATGTTAGACATCATATGTAACCTACTAGATTATGATTAAACAAATGATCTAGTAAGTTAATGTGATGATCTTGTGAAAGACCAATATCATCATGCCTTATGTTTACATGAACTTCAATAATAAAAGTTGTTTTCATGTGATGATGATTTAAACAAAATATAAGTCTTGTGAGTGGATGATTTCTAAAATAGTTTTCCAAAGAAACCAAGTTAAATAACAAGATTTACATAAAAATTGTTTTTAAAGAAACTAATCATATTTCTAGTGTTGAAACAAGTATAAGAATATATTGTTTACAAGAAAAACCTAAGAGAATGATTTTTGGAAAAATCATCTAGTAAGTTGTAAACACCTAAATCCTTTACGAATGAGATTTTTAAAGAAATGAACACACTTTAAAGGGTAACTAAACCTACTAAACACACTACCAAGTTACTACGAGTTTTTATGAAAATTTCAAGTTCTTGATTAATATGTAGATAGCTTTGTTTTGGCACTTGGTAAGTGTAGAATGATTGTTGATTGTTTGTGATGATTTTGAAAAGAAAATGATATGCTTTGATAGCATGGACACCTCTATTTTTAGGGGAAACTATGGTAAAATTTTCTAAAAACATAAACACTTAGAAAAATATTTTCTAAACAAATATTTACAAGTGTGTTTTAACTATGGTTTTCAAAATAAACTTTGCCATAGATTTTCTTACAAAATACCAAGAATTTACAATCCAAAATAATACCAAAAATCACAAGGAATAAATGTAAAAGTTACACACTTAATATTGTGAAACCGAACGAAAGAACGTAACTTACAAGATATTCCGGAAACTACATTTATGAGCATATTTTTGGTAAATATTGTTTTGGATACAAAAGAAATGAAAGTATGATTTTTTTTTTATTATTACAAAGTATATCATATTTTCGACAAGGAGAAAATATATTATTTTCGGAAGTTAAATTATATTTTCTTGGAATATTTAGAAGATATATGGTTTTTGGGAAAAATATATATTTTCTTGAAATACATTATTTTTGGGACAAAAAAAGTTTAAATATATTTTCTAAAATAAGACTTGAAAATATATTATTTTGGAAACTACAAATACAAGAATACGAATACACATGTATGAGATACCCCCATCCTTGGGAAGAAAATACGAAAAGAAATACTTGAGAAGTATTGTTATAAAAATATTGTTTAACTATTATTCCAAAATTAAATATAATTTAAAGTTAAAATAATTATTATTTTAACAAGGAATTATAACTTGGAATAATATTGAAGACATAAAAGAAACGTAACATAAAAACATAAATACTAAGGCAAGGCAAGGCACGGCCCGTCCGTCTAATAGACCCTAGTACATTGTAGGGAGTCGTGTTTGCTGAGGAGATTTGAGTTACGAGTATCGAAGACGCAAAACAGTGAGTTCATGCTCCCCCTTTTCTTTAACTGTTTTCGGTTTTATAACTCTCGGGGGTCGAATACATGTTACGAATACTTAAACGGTATGAATTGCCTGTGAAATGCACTATTAGATCATGTGAGCATAGACTAAATATTGAAATGCCATTAATACTTAATTAGGGACGAATGTTAGATCTAACGGGTACGGCCGAGCCCCACTCATGGTACTTGTGACCACTTGAGTGCTTCGGTGTCCCAGTCGAAGGAAATCGACGTAGTCGAGGGAAATCGACATAGTCAAGGGAAATTGACATAGTCAAGGTAAATTGACATAGTCGAAGGGAAATTCGACATAGTCGAGGGAAATCGACATAGTCAAGGGAAATCAAAAAGAGTATAAGCCTACTCATTTCGAGTGCTCCCTATGTCCTCACATGCTTTAATGTCCTTGTACAACACTTATTTGGTATGTTCATACACGCTTTTCATACCTGTTTTTAAAGGAGTCTCTCAAAGTTTTACAAGTACTCAAACAAAACGCAAGAACTCGCTCAACTTTTGTTGATGTTTTCCAAAATTACATGTATTTAGGTGACAGGTTGGATCTTGGGCGCGGGTGTTGTCTCTAGAAGTAGACTTCAAGTTTAGATGTCATCCACTTTTGTTGGTTTGTAACCTAGTCGAAGGTTGTGTTTTAAAACTTAAATAACCGGTGTTTGTAATACTCAAATTTTATGAATGGATGAGCATCGTTTTGACCATGTAGTTGTTTATTATGATTGAACGCAATGATATTAAAACAGTCATACATCATACGCTTCCGCAAAAGTCAGGGTGTAACAGTTTGGTATCAGATCTTTGATTGTAATGAACTAGGATTCCTTCTCGAGTCTAGACTACAATCACTAGAATTCTCTCACAAAAAAAAAAACCGTTTTACAAAAAGGTTTTCATTGCATTCACGTATGCGTCAAGATCCATGAGTCAAACATTTTCAAAGAAGAGACAAGGCAAGGACATTAGTAGGGAGGAGAATACCCCAAAATAAGGTGCCAACTAAGGCATAGTCTACATGAGTTAGACTTGCCAAAGACAAAATGACCCCCCCAAAAGGATAAACGAGAGTTATATGAGATATGATGCATCGAATTGCCTGTTTATGCTAAGTAACATATTTGTTTATTGATATATACATACGAATAAGTGTACGGAATAATTATTGACGTGAATAAGATACCTTCGACTTCGAATCCTATTATTGTTCTTACTCGCACGATGAAGCTATCGGACTCGCGTTCATTGCAAAGCTCATGGCTGGAGTGATTACCAAACAAGATTCTGAGCTTGCTTCCGTAGGAGATGGCTGCTCTTCCCTCTCGATCGTGAAGGTGCCTGACTACGGTAGTGACGGCAAGGCAGAGGCGACAACCTTGGACAACTTCTTAATCAGCGGGACAAGGTCCCTGCGGCATTTGTGAAGCAAGATTTACGACACACTTGACCAGACAAGGAAGATGAAGTCTTCGTCTTGAAGGTGCCCCTCCAACTACCAGGAATTCTCCTTATTCCTATTTCGTTTAATCATCGTGCCTATTCGCGCGTAACGATAACGAGTGTTAGCGCGTGGACCACCGCAATGGTCCTTTCCATGACAGAGGTATAAGGACAGCGGTGTCCCCTCCTTGGTTGATCATCTGCTTGGACGACGGAAAATTGGGGTAACTATGCAAGATAATTTATTATTACGGGGGCCCACATAATAACAACTTGTAGTGCATGGAAATCCTGGTGGACTCTGCGGGTCAGGTTAACGATCACCCTTCCTCCAAAAATAATCTATAGGTGTTCACACCTTCATCTGGTAGAACAATACATAGACCATTGCTTTAGCACTTTATAAAGTAGGAAACCTGTCTTTGCCTACTTCGTGTCTGACACTTCTACACGTGTACGAGACGTTTGAGAACCGATATTTAAGCAAGTGGAGATGGATAACATTCAGAAAGATTCAGTGACGTTACACTCCCTATCACCCCTTCATGGACAACCCCCATCTCAAGGGAAGTATACCCGTCTTGTAAAGCTATGAAGAAGGAAAACAACTACCACTTCATGAAACTTGTATGACCAAGGCGATGTTGCCTCGAGTTCATTTTATTTTTCCCATTACAAACAATAAGCCAAGTTGCCAAGCCTATGTGAAGGCTCAGTAATTGTTTCCTCGCTCATACATTTGTGATTATATATGCATGTAATATTGGGAGATTACATGTTTGCTTGTGGTAATATGTACCTCGTAGACAATTATGGAATGTTGTCTAACCTACTCCTTACCATTTTGACAGACGGAAATGCCGCCCAGACGTGACACGGACACCATTACGTTAACTAAGGCCGAACTCAATGAGCGCATTTCCCAAGCCACAGCGCAGCATGAAGCCCTCCGCTCTGAACGCAGTGGTGGCACTTCTGGAAGTAACCCTCCAACTGGCTGCACCTATAAACAGCTCCTGGACTGCAATCCATTGAATTTTGATGGCACAGGAGGTGCCGTTGCATTTGTCCATTGGGCAGAAAAGACTGACTCCGTTCTAAGAATGAATAACTGTTCGCCCCAGCAGAGAGTTACCTTTGTCTCAGGGTTGTTTTTAGATGGCGCACTCTCCTGGTGGAACCTTCAGGTTCAGACCCTCGGTGACGAAGCTGCTTATGCACTGAGCTGGGACGAGCTCAAGGAAATGATGGAGAGGAAATACTGTTCTAGGGCTGAAATCCAGAAGCTTGAGGTGGAGTTCTGGAATTTGAAAATGGACAGGCCGAAGATTTCTAAGTACGTCTAGCGATTTCACGACTTGTCTAGGGTCGTTCCCTACTTAGTCAAGCCGAAATTCAAGAGGATTGAGAGATTCATTTGGGGACTTGCACCTCAAATTAGGAGCATGGTTACTACCTGAAAGCCCTCGACCATCACAGAGGCTATCGATTTGAGTGTCACTCTTACTGAAGAAGCCCTACGCATGGGAAAATTTTCGAAATCTGAGGATAACAAAAAAGAGACTCATGTGGAGTCATCGGGCAACAAGAAAAGGAAGTCTTCGAACCTAAAGATAGGCACCCAAGTCAGCTATGGAAGCTCTAAAGCAAACAAAAGAAGGGAAGTGAACCCGCCCCATGGCAGGAAAGCTTATGGAGCCGCTAAAGAGGCCGGTGGTAAGGTTTATTTGGGAAATAAGCCAAGATGCGAGGAATGCAATTTTTACCATGAAGGTCGATGTCTGAGGCCTAAGTGTGGAAAGTGTAGAAAGGAAGGGCACAACAAGGATGCCTGTTGGGCGAAGGATCCAGACGGTAGAGATAATGGGAAATCTCCAGGCTGCTACAGGTGTGGTGAAATAGGGCACTTTAGGAAAGATTGCCCTAGGAAGAACCAAGTAAGAAAGGGTCTTCACGATCGGAGCTCGTGAAGCACGCAAGGATCCAGATGCGGTTACGGGTACGTTCCCTATTAACCAACTTTATGCATCTATTTTTGATTAATACTGGCACCAACTTTAACCTTGTATGCTTAGAACTTAAGAAACTGCTTGGCCTAGTTTCAAGTAGAATAGACGTCCCGTATTCTTTAGAAATGGGCATATAGAAGGCTAGTTTAAGCAGACGAAGCAATTAAGGATTATATTTTGGGGATTCAGAAGGCCGGAACCTTCTATTACCATTGACTTGGGAAGTCATGATATGATAGTCAGCATGGATTGGAAATCCAAGTATAGAGCTGAAGTCGTTCGATATAAGGAAAATCAGTCGCATCCCTCTTGCGAATGATGAAACATTTATAGTACACAACCTTCCTGCAATAGGTGCAAGGGTGCTAGACCCCATAAGGCAGCGGATCTGCGACATCTCTCATTGGTCGAAGAGACACAGAAGCGCCTCCGAGTAGACTGCATAGCCTTCCTAGCTCATGTTGCTGATAAGGAGACCTAGGAGCTGGAGCTAGAAGACAACCCCGAGGTGGAGGAATTCCCAGAAGACCTCCCTGAAGACTTGCCAGGAATACCTCCACAGCAACAAGAGGAGTTTAGGATGAACCTAGTGCTAGGAGCGGCACCAATGCCGAATGACGCCTTACCAACTAGCTTCGTCCGAGAAGCATGAGCCTCCGATATAACTTCAAGAGCTGCTAGACAGAGGGAATTAAGGACATGACACCCTTAGTTAAGGACATAAAGAGAAAGTTGACAGTTTCCACTTTGCATAAATTCCAGAGAATTGGATATCAAGGATTGGTATCCTTTGCCAAGGATTGATGACATGAACAGACCAACCGTCAGGTTATAATTACCACTCAAAGATTGATTTGAGGACAGGATGTCCTCAACTGTGAATACAAGAAGGAAATATCCCTAAAACGACCTTTAGGACTTGCTTCGAGCGTTACGAGTTCCTTGTCGTACCATTTGGCTTAACACATGCATCGACCATATTCATGGACCTCATGAATCAAAATTTGTAAGCCATACTTGGTTAGATCATGACTATATTTATTGACTACATTCTTATATGACCAACGACCAAGGAAGGTCATGAGCAACATCTGCAATTTACCTTGCGACTCTAAGAGAAAGAACAGTTATGTGCTAGGATGTCGAAGGGCGGATTTCGAATTCGCGAGGTAAGAACTTTTGGATACATGGTGGATAAGAATGAGATTCATACCAACCCTCCAATCAAGAGCTAAGGAGTTAGAGTTGCAATTATGTAACGCTTCTCGGCAAAGTCTCGATTGCGCGTCAATGCAACGAGACCACGACATTGCATACGCGACACGTTGATTAAGGGATCATGAGAAGAAACCTTGATCTAGATACAGTAATTACGCGCCGCAAACTTGATGTCATTACCTGTAAGAAAGCGCTGCACGACCTTTACTAATCGCAAGGGTTGCAGCACACCGTTGATCGTAAGAACTTAAATATTAACGAAGATGGACTGAGCTACTCAACGATGCAGACTGTATGGACATGTTACATGCTTGTGTGATAAACTTTGATGAAAAGTTGGAACACTCACTTGCCCTTGGTGGAGTTTTCCTACAACAGTAATTATCACAGCGTTGTTTAAACCGCTTCGTGTGAAGCTTTAGATGGAACATAATAAGTCGATCCCCGTTGTGTTGAACGGACACCAGAGATAAACAATCTACTGGCCCGAGTTGGTTCAGGAAAAATTAGATGCAAGATCGTTCAGGTATGTGATCACATCAAGACAGCTGGCGGAATACAGAAAGATTGCACCGACGAGCGGCAGAAATCGTAGGAATTTAAGATAAGAAGTATGGCTATAAAGGGAGCCTCGCCTTGAGAAGGCGTGGTGCGATTTGGAAAATGTGGAAGGTCGGACCCCCGGTATATTAGACCTTTCGAGATCCTCGTAGGGATCGGGATCATTGCTCACAAGCTGAAACTTCCAGAAAAGTGTCACACCCCGACCACGTAAAACAACAAAACGTGGCGGAATTGTCGGGGAGTGTTGTAACAGAATCATTGTTTCATAACACATGGAAAAATTGAAATTTTGTTTTATTGATTAAAAGAGTTACAATGTCTTAACAAACAAAGAAGTATAACAAAAATTAACTAGTCTTGCATCTTTTATTGTCACTAAGGCCTTGTCCAATCCTATGTGAGCATGCGTCAATATTATCATCAAATATCATCAACTATCGTACCTGAAACACATGTGAAAATACATCAGCATAAAAATGCCGGCGAGTACATAGGTTTTGTGAAAATAGGATTCATGACTTAGGTTTAAGAAAATGTTTAATGAAAACTTGTCATGAATCCAGTTTAAGTGTTTGCTTTTATAAAACGTTTGAAAGGCGATAATAAAGTAGATGATATGTAAAAGAGTAATGTAAGGTTAAGTGCATAACCAAGTAAAAATAAGTTGTTTATAAAACAATGTCTTGTGAAAAATATGTTATTTGTGTAAAAATATATAAATCCAAGTTGAATGATTTAAATAACGCTACGACATGTAATATAATACAAGCACTTATATATAGGAAGTACCAGCGGCGTATCCACCATGCTTGTATCACATTACACACGCTTCGCTACTTAAATCACTTACCCAAACAAACCACCAATGTAAATTGCCCATGTCTAAACCATTTGTCAAATGTCATTGTGAAAACCATGTCAAAATGTCTATGTCAAATGTCAATCATGTAATGTGTAAACAAAATGTCATGTATGGCAAGTGAAATATGTATCCACTAAACCATGTGTAAAAATGCACAAAACAATGTATTGAGGTAAAACGTGGTTTAAATCAATGTTATGTTTTGTGGAAATGCATGCTATACTGATTACAAAGATTTATGCGGTATTGTTAAAATGCATACATCCAAGCCTTGCGACTGTGGTGATAGACCCCTAAACGAATTTAAAGGTCTATCTGTCTAAATGTTTTAATCGAATTCGGTCATTCCTTCCATCCAAACATACCCAGGATGTCAGGAACGGGAGTTGTCAATTCCTATGGTACCATTACCTACTAACGAGCGGCGTAGCTAATGTTAATGAATGTATATTGTCCCACTTAAATTAACCAAATGTCATACCCAAAATGTAAGCATGTGATGAAATGAAGATGTACTAAGTATGATGAACATACATAGCATGAAAATGTCATGTAAAACGATGTACTAAGTATGCACACAATGGGCATACATAGCAAAAACATAATGAAATCATGTACTAATAGTGTACTAATGAACATAGCAAGTATATGATGTAAAAACATGGAAAACATGAAAGTAACAAGTAGGCACATGTGTTTCACCCCAAAACGTTTGAAAAACAGTAAAAGAGGGGACTATGTACTCACTTGAGGGTGCTTAGAAGTCTTGAACAATAACCAAGCAAAGCTAGAGGGATCACGGAATCAAACGGCACCCTATATAGATAACTACATAAATAACCGGACCTAAATCGGGGGATTGGATAGTATGAGGTTTCATAAACCAAATGAGTATTGGAACTCATATGATATGGTTAATCAAAGCCCACATACTAAATGAAACCTAACCTAAGTGCTTACGACCCATTACGACCCGTTTAGGTAGCTTACGCTACTTTAATGCGTCGTTCGCGTAAAACGCGTTTGGAATGCCTAACTAGTCCTATGACAAGCAAGATATGCCTTAACATGCTTAATATTGTTTCTAAATCAGCTTAGATGTCAAAAATTATGTTACATAGGTGTAAAATGAATTTTTGCTCAAAAAGGGTATTTTGGTAATTTTCTTAAGGCATAAGAACTACTTATCATACAACTATTTAAACGACGTGACCATAAGGTATAACCTCGGAAGGTTATTCCCTATACAACTATGGTCACCTAATGTGTTTGGTCGGATCCTAATGATCGGCCAAATGGGTCGGGTTCGAAAGTATAAGCGATTGTTTAGATCGCTTAACTTTACGACCCTAGACAAGCACTAATCTAAAAGTGACGAGCTAAACATGCTAGAACATGTTTAGTAAAGTTAGAAAACAGGTTTGGTATTAAAACAAACGGTTTTAATACCCTAGAGTAGTTTGGTTACAAAACACGCGAGGAAACGCATTTTGGCCGAAACTACGACTCGTCACTAAGCCTAGATAACGTGGAAATCAGTAGGTATAGTCACTAGGGACCATAACCATCGTGATTACGCTCACGTTATGAAGTTCAAACGAACTTCGCGTTGACCATAAACTAATCAATGCAAAAAGTCAAACGCAGTTTGACTTTAACGCTAAAACGAACGATAAACGCGAAAGAATACTTACAGAAGGTCCCCGCAAGATTCGAACCCGATTCACTCTCAGGTAGGAAGCATATACTTCCACTTAGAGAGTGTAGAATCAGATTCAAATGTGAGGAAGAATGAAATGGATGAGGGGTATTTATAGATTTCATGGAACAGTTAAGATCGTTCGTCGTAAAACGTGATTTAATCTCAACCGTACACATGTGCCCATGGTTTTATAAAACCATGGGAGCCCCTAATATGAGCCCATAGAATTTTAATAACCATTAAATATCAGCCCATGGTATTGCAAAACCATGGGCTTAAAACCATCAAATCTCAAAAGTGGACCAAGTTCAATGTATCTGCCAGAAATTTCAAAAATGGTCCCTACACTTGTAACACTTGATTGTTTTGCACTTTTAAGCCCCTTTCAAGGCTCTAAAATAAAGTTAAAGTATAGGGAACATAAAATATGCTCAAAAACATCTTGGATGTCGGTTTGTTTGGTCGTACGGTTGCGTTGTTCGGTTAATTACGACGGAAATCGTAATGAACGCAAAAATGATCCAAATTACGCGACGAATGGAATTTTATTATGCCAATCACTAAAATAAAATATTTTAATGATTACATAAATCTTTGGATGTCCGGATATATTCAGGACGAAAGATATGCGCGAAAATGCGAACTTATGCACTTTTGACGCTTTTAGTCTCTATTGATCAAATAAGTTTATTTTAGCATACCGAACCTCTCAAAGCCTATTTCTAAGCTATGTAAAGGATATTTAGGGTATGTGTAACCTATGATCAAGTTCCGAAATGTCTGTTACAGTACAAATTGACATACTTTCGCAGTTTGTCGAATTTAGTCCCTGTAAGCGAATAAACTTGATTTCGGCATACCAAACCATCCAAAACTTATTTCTAAGTTATGTGGAGGTTATTTGAGGTATGTTAAGCCTATGTCACTATTCCGGAGTCTTTGTTGCATTAAACTGGTTATATTTACGCATTAGTGCGCATATAACCTTCAAGAAAGCGATTTAAGGCCCGAAATCGAACAAGAATTGATATGTGCAAAAGATACACATGTTTATACAAATCCCAAGTATGAAATACAATATTTCATTGGTTTGGTATTTGTTTGATGGCTGAAGTGACACAGGTGTCACAGTCTCCCCTACTTCAGGAAATTTCGTCCCGAAATTTATTTAGAGGAAACTTGTGAGAGCTTGAAACATGAAGTTGAAAAGATCGAACAGCACTGGTTAGAGTCCTGAACTTCTAGTAACTTTAAATAACATCATGCTTGCAATGTGAGAGGGTTACTTATATACAAGTATATAAAGTGTTATTGGTGCGTCCACCGTACCTCTATTATATTGTTCACATTTGTTATGGTTGCCACTATTGGTTCTTACACATAATAAGTCTTACCGCGGTTTCCGTGCACTGAACTTCATAATTATGTATGCATCCATAATTACGTAATTCCTTGCATAGTCACGTAGTGCATCTTATAATGTGTAGGGGACGAAAACGATGAACGAGCCTGTGATGATTGTGATTAGACCATAATGGGGTCCTTTTTAATTGAGTCAATAAATGATCTCCAGACCGCCAAGGAGTCTTTTCAACTTATATCATCACATGTCATTCTCAACCAGATTTTGAATCAATCTTTTGACCTAGACCACTAAAAGGGGTCTCTTTGAATGATGGAATGGCACTATAAAATCCATGGGTCTTAACTATCACGTAGAAGCCTAATTAAGGATTTGAGATAGTACCTTTGAATATCCTACTACGAATCCCTCATATAAAAATACGAAAGGTTCTATGAGGATTTGGATAACGAATTATCCAGAGTATACAAAATCACAAAATGCATAAAAGGAAACACAAAATGCATAAACACATAGTCACATAACCACAAAATTGTTTATCTTGATTTTAAATTTGTCATGATTTAATTTGTTCTATTAACTGTGCACATGCATTTAAAGCACACCAGGTATCCAATCAGTGGATTTTGATTGGTGCTTTAAACATTATCAAGAATCTAACTATGAAGATAGAAAGATCTTAAATAGGAAATTCGATTTCGATTGCAAGGAACCGAAATGTTCGAATTAAGGTACACAAGGAATCCAATTAAGGATTCTGATTTGAATGACAATTATCCACAAGAATCTAATTGTAAAGATAAAAAGATCCCATATGGATTTTGGGAATTGAAGATGTTTTGAAACCTTGCACTGGATGTGCTTAAGTCAAAACATGAAGTAAAAATTCTTATGAAGTTGAAATGCTA
This sequence comes from Helianthus annuus, assembly GCF_002127325.2. Classification (NCBI taxonomy): domain Eukaryota; kingdom Viridiplantae; phylum Streptophyta; class Magnoliopsida; order Asterales; family Asteraceae; genus Helianthus; species Helianthus annuus. The sequence continues at coordinate 101,339,151 of NC_035437.2, forward strand.
GATATGCCAAGGCGACATATGAAGAGGAATTTGAAGGTTAAGTCAATGTATGAGGAAAATACTTTGAAAACTATGCATGGGGTTCTAATATGTGTTCAATGTTTTTGGAAACCATATATATAATACTTTTGAAATCATAAAGTAGGTGTATTAGGTAGGTATATTTTAAAGAAAAATGTTTTAAAATCATGCAAGATGAATTTTGAAAATATAAGGTTTTTGAAATCATGCACTTGATATAAGTAATTATATTGTATTAATATTGTTTTCAAACTATATGAAACATTTTTGAAATCATGAAGGTTGTTTTTGAAAATATAGACAATATTTTTGAAATCATGGGGGTTGTTTTTGAAAACTTATGTTATGCATGTTGAAGAATCAGAACGTAATGGGTATGAGATTTAAAAATACCCTTAACCAAGGATTTAAGGACACAGATGTGCAAAAAGCACGATTACTCATAATTTCGCTTTATTTCTTGTACTTTGTCTCCTATAATGAAACGGGTACTTAAAATTTTTAAGGAAATCATGAGCGATCACTTGAAAGGGAGAATCACATGAGTAGTTTGTAAAGAACATAGTTCCCTGATGTAGGTATTATAGGGAAATGCCATACTCACATGTAATTACATTTGTATATCAGAATTGCGAACAACGACTTTTATTTATGAACAAAACAGACTGTTTCACAATACAAGAAAACAAAAGAAACAAAGGCATAAGACAACAACATCTTCTGCTCGGCCAAATGTTTATCCAAGGGTTGGATTTGCATTGACAATCTTTGGGCATTTGTTCCTGAAATGGCGCGTTTCGCCACAGTTGTAGCAAGTACCAGACGGAAGACGAGCTTGAGTAGGATTGACTTGGAGTTGGGTAGCAGCAAGATTTGCAACAACTTTGTTTTGGATAGTAAAGCGGCATATGTTAATCAAATGTCCCAACCGTCCACAGTAGGTACATTTGGAGCAGGGTACGAGGTTTGAATGGTGATGGTTGCATCGTTTGCACCATGGGGCAGTTCCTATGTACGGCTTCCTAGCTGGTGGCGCTGCCACTTGGCTAGGTCCCGCTTGATTAGGTGTAACTGTTGCGGGTTTCCTTGAAGCCTTACGCTTCCTTGATTTTGGTGCAGGCTTGACTTCTACTTCCTTTGGTGACTCTTGAGTGGCTCCATTTTTGAGACGAGACATGGCAATGCCTAAATCCACAGACTTCAAAATCACTTCGCCTATTTGTTGGGCAAATTTGGCTGCTTGCTCGGACATTTGCCCGTTGTTGAGAGGAAGAGACATTCTAGAAGAAAATGGAAGACATAGGAAGCAACGAAATGAAATGTTATCGGATAAACAAAACAGAAAGGCAATGCATACGAATTGCGATCGTTTGTTTGTTACCTAAGGCAAACAAATGAGACGGTGACAAATCAAAGCAAACGGGTCATAATAATGCATCGCTGAAGACATACTCGCCTATAAGTGAACACTCACCCCAAGAGTTCCTAGGTAAGAGTGACTGGTCCGATACCGCGGATTTGTATGAACACTCTAGCCTTAGACAGAAAACTCAGAGTACAGGCATTCACTCTTCCAGTTTGCACGTGTTCACATTATTTAGACCCAAACTTTGACGAGTTTGAAAACTCAAAAGGCACTAAGCCAAATATGAGTCAAACTGGAAGGGTTCAAAACCTTATAATAAATCATCCTAGAACAGATGATTAGTTTCCAAAGCGGTTTCGAATTTTGTGTTCTTGTTGTGGTTCTCGCCTAAGGATAGACGACGGTATTGTTTTATGACTAAACGCAAGTAAACTCGCGTTAGGGTCCTAGGAAGGTTATAGACTAGGTCAAAGCATTACTAATAACCTAATTCCCTATAACCATGAGCTCTGATACCAACTTTTCTGTCACACGCCGACCACGTAAAACAACAAAACGTGGCGGAATTGTCGGGGAGTGTTGTAACAGAATCATTGTTTCATAACACATGGAAAAATTGAAATTTTGTTTTATTGATTAAAAGAGTTACAATGTCTTAACAAACAAAGAAGTATAACAAAAATTAACTAGTCTTGCATCTTTTATTGTCACTAAGGCCTTGTCCAATCCTATGTGAGCATGCGTCAATATTATCATCAAATATCATCAACTATCGTACCTGAAACACATGTGAAAATACATCAGCATAAAAATGCCGGCGAGTACATAGGTTTTGTGAAAATAGGATTCATGACTTAGGTTTAAGAAAATGTTTAATGAAAACTTGTCATGAATCCAGTTTAAGTGTTTGCTTTTATAAAACGTTTGAAAGGCGATAATAAAGTAGATGATATGTAAAAGAGTAATGTAAGGTTAAGTGCATAACCAAGTAAAAATAAGTTGTTTATAAAACAATGTCTTGTGAAAAATATGTTATTTGTGTAAAAATATATAAATCCAAGTTGAATGATTTAAATAACGCTACGACGTGTAATATAATACAAGCACTTATATATAGGAAGTACCAGCGGCGTATCCACCATGCTTGTATCACATTACACACGCTTCGCTACTTAAATCACTTACCCAAATAAACCACCAATGTAAATTGCCCATGTCTAAACCATTTGTCAAATGTCATTGTGAAAACCATGTCAAAATGTCTATGTCAAATGTCAATCATGTAATGTGTAAACAAAATGTCATGTATGGCAAGTGAAATATGTATCCACTAAACCATGTGTAAAAATGCACAAAACAATGTATTGAGGTAAAACGTGGTTTAAATCAATGTTATGTTTTGTGGAAATGCATGCTATACTGAATACAAACATTTATGCGGTATTGTTAAAATGCATACATCCAAGCGTTGCGACTGTGGTGATAGACCCCTAAACGAATTTAAAGGTCTATCTGTCTAAATGTTTTAATCGAATTCGGTCATTCCTTCCATCCAAACATACCCAGGATGTCAGGAATGGGAGTTGTCAATTCCTATGGTACCATTACCTACTAACGAGCAGCGTAGCTAATGTTAATGAATGTATATTGTCCCACTTAAACAAACCAAATGTCATACCCAAATGTATGCATGTGATGAAATGAATATGTACTAAGTATGATGAACATACATAGCATGAAAATGTCATGTAAAACGATGTACTAAGTATGCACACAATGGGCATACATAGCAAAAACATAATGAAATCATGTACTAATAGTGTACTAATGAACATAGCAAGTATATGATGTAAAAACATGGAAAACATGAAAGTAACAAGTAGGCACATGTGTTTCACCCCAAAACGTTTGAAAAACAGTAAAAGAGGGGACTATGTACTCACTTGAGGGTGCTTAGAAGTCTTGAACAATAACCAAGCAAAGCTAGAGGGATCACGGAATCAAACGGCACCTTATATAGATAACTACATAAATAACCGGACCTAAATCGGGGGATTGGATAGTATGAGGTTTCGTAAACCAAATGAGCATTGGAACTCATATGATATGGTTAATCAAAGCCCACATACTAAAATGAAACCTAACCTAAGTGCTTACGACCCATTACGACCCGTTTAGGTAGCTTACGCTACTTTAACGCGTCGTTCGCGTAAAACGCGTTTGGAATGCCTAACTAGTCCTATGACAAGCAAGATATGCCTTAACATGCTTAATATTGTTGCTAAATCAGTTTAGATGTCAAAAATTATGTTACATAGGTTTAAAATGAATTTTTGCTCAAAAAGGGTATTTTGGTAATTTTCTTAAGGCATAAGAACTACTTATCATACAACTATTTAAACGACGTGACCATAAGGTATAACCTCGGAAGGTTATTCCCTATACAACTATGCTCACCTAATGTGTTTGGTCGGATCCTAATGATCGGTCAAATGGGTCGGGTTCGAAAGTATAAGCGATTGTTTAGATCGCTTACCTTTACGACCCTAGACAAGCACTAATCTAAAAGCGACGAGCTAAACATGCTAGAACATGTTTAGTAAAGTTAGAAAACATGTTTGGTATTAAAACAAACGGTTTTAATACCCTAGAGTAGTTTGGTTACAAAACACGCGAGGAAACGCATTTTGGCCGAAACTACGACTCGTCACTAAGCCTAGATAACGTGGAAATCAGTAGGTATAGTCACTAGGGACCATAACCATCGTGATTACGCTCACGTTATGAAGTTCAAACGAACTTCGCGTTGACCATAAACTGATCAATGCAAAAAGTCAAACGCAGTTTGACTTTAACGCTAAAACGAACGATAAACGCGAAAGAATACTTACAGAAGGTCCCCGCAAGATTCGAACCCGATTCACTCTCAGGTAGGAAGCATATACTTCCACTTAGAGAGTGTAGAATCAGATTCAAATGTGAGGAAGAATGAAATGGATGAGGGGTATTTATAGATTTCATGGAACAGTTAAGATCGTTCGTCGTAAAACGTGATTTAATCTCAACCGTACACATGTGCCCATGGTTTTATAAAACCATGGGAGCCCCTAATATGAGCCCATAGAATTGTAATAACCATTAAATATCAGCCCATGGTATTGCAAAACCATGGGCTTAAAACCATCAAATCTCAAAAGTGGACCAAGTTCAATGTATCTGCCAGAAATTTCAAAAATGGTCCCTACACTTGTAACACTTGATTGTTTTGCACTTTTAAGCCCCTTTCAAGGCTCTAAAATAAAGTTAAAGTATAGGGAACATAAAATATGCTCAAAAACATCTTGGATGTCGGTTTGTTTGGTCGTACGGTTGCGTTGTTCGGTTAATTACGACGAAAATCGTAATGAACGCAAAAATGATCCAAATTACGCGACGAATGGAATTTTATTATGCCAATCACTAAAATAAAATATTTTAATGATTACATAAATTTTTGGATGTCCGGATATATTCAGGACGAAAGATATGCGCGAAAATGCGAACTTATGCACTTTTGACGCTTTTAGTCTCTATTGATCAAATAAGTTTATTTTAGCATACCGAACCTCTCAAAGCCTATTTCTAAGCTATGTAAAGGATATTTAGGGTATGTGTAACCTATGATCAAGTTCCGAAATGTCTGTTACAGTACAAATTGACATACTTTCGCAGTTTGTCGAATTTAGTCCCTGTAAGCGAATAAACTTGATTTCGGCATACCAAACCATCCAAAACTTATTTCTAAGTTATGTGGAGGTTATTTGAGGTATGTTAAGCCTATGTCACTATTCCGGAGTATTTGTTGCATTAAACTGGTTATATTTACGCATTAGTGCGCATATAACCTTCCAGAAAGCGATTTAGGGCCCGAAATCGAACAAGAATTGATATGTGCAAAAGATACACATGTTTATACAAATCCCAAGTATGAAATACAATATTTCATTGGTTTGGTATTTGTTTGATGGCTGAAGTGACACAGGTGTCACAAAAAGATCAGTAGTGATCGCGACACATTCCACTTGTCTATTCTTTCGAGGAGTCTTACTCAAGGAACAGTCGTAATTCCCACAAACAAGGTTCACGTCAACGACAAACTCAAATTTACTATAGAACCTGTTAAAGTTGCGGACAGAGAGTGTCACACCCCCAAAATCCACATGCGGAGTATCACCGCTTGGAGGCGTGACTGACCAGGATCAAGCCACCAATCATATTGAACATAGCAAGTAATAAATAAAATTCAACCACACAATATGAAAGGTGTCCAAAACAAAACATAGTTTAGTGTTTAGCGGAAGCATAAATGTAAAAAAACCCAGCATAAGTATCAAGTTTGAAATGTTATAATGTTTTTATCATGGCACCCACTGTCCATGTCCCACAACGATCGCGCCTCCCTGTGCAAGCTCCATGAGTACCTATAGACCTGCAAGGCATGTAACAATAAGTCAACAACAAAGTTGAGCAAGTTCACAGTTGGTTGTTTAGTTTTACCAGTTTGTTTTGAAATCATAAGTCATTTCGTAAACCACGAGTTAACCAGTTCTTTTGTTTCCCAAACTGTGACCATAATCAGTGGGGGGGCTTCCCCTGTGAACCATGAGACCATACAATATCGACTACTAACGAAACATAAGTGGTGCCCTACATCAGTGTCTATCATCATTGACAGTTTGCCATAGTCCATTAGTACACACCCGTTCGAACGACACGGTGTGAGGTTTATTAAACCTAATAGCGCTATTAACTAATGACCCGCTCGCCATCGGCCTCGGTGATTAAGTCGATAAAGAGGAGGGACTTCATGATAGAGTTTTGTCTAGTAAGTTAAGGTTGCTCTCCTACCCAAGGAGGACGAGCGTACGAAGTTCTACCCAAGGAGAATACGTAGGAGTTATGGTGGCATCCTACCCATGGAGGATGGCCGTACATATCCTACCCAAGGAGGATATGGAGAGTTCCGTTTAGTTCATTAACCCATTCCCAACCCCTGGGAATCCCATGCCTTGTAGAGAGTGTGAACTCACCTCGGTTTGCTCGGTATGTGATGTGCACAAAATGCAACATATAAATTACATCAATAATGGCTTAAAACTAACCCTTTTTTAGTACTAATGTTGGAAAAAGTGTGCTTTTGTCTTCCTTTTGTATTTTCAGGATTAAATGAGCTCAAAATAACAAAAGAAGCAAAAAGACAGCAAAATCTAACATAATTACAAGAAAAGGAACAAAAGTGATATGCCGACCCTCCCGACAGCATCTTCCCAAGCAAAACAAAGAAGTCAGAAGACTGAACACGCCCCGTGCTCAGCGAGCACGAGGCCTTGCCCAAGAAGCAGCAGAAAAGACAAACCTATAGAAGCTTCTACTGCCCACCACGGGGCCGTGCCCTGCGGACACGGGGGCGTGGTCATAGTGCTGCAGGCGCATTTATTGTAATTGCAAATTACAATTAATGAAGAGAGAGAGTGTCAGACAGGCACGGGGCCGTGCCCAGCGGGCATAGGGCCGTGCCCAGGCTTTTGTTCAGCCTATAAATAGGAGTGCTTGGAGCCATTTCAACTCATCCCTTGGCACACCACCTCTCTCACACTTCACCCACCACCCACCACCACCATAACACCATCATCCACCACCATCATCCATTATCCGTCATAAAATGTGTGAGTCATCTCGGGATCCAAGATTGATCATAAGAGTTCTTGACAATCAAAGGCCATGTTTGCCTAAGTCTCTTACATCACTTGGTAAAGACAAGTGTTTAGTGTAATACTTTTTATTTTTAATCTTTTGCACTTTTTTATTGGTTTTGTATTAATGACTTTAATTACTAGTTTCTTATGTTGAAGGTGATTCTTCCTTATCGTTTGTCCGTGGTGTCTTGGCATTATTTTACTGTCTATATAAAATAAAAGATTTTCACAATTCATATCTCCACGGTCTTTATGGAGGTATGTTGGCTACCTGGTCGGGGGTTAAGGGAACGGTTTGGTAAGAGTCTTGCCATTGTTCAGTGTATAGATCCTGCAAAGGACCTGGGTCAAATTTAGTAGGACCTCCTTCAACACCCAAAGGTATTGGATGGCGGGGGTCCAAACTCTTTGACCCCCTCATAAGTTAAACTACAATTAAAACTTTAATCGGGCTACTTAGGACTGTATCCCTGCTGACTCAGACTACTTAGCCGAGGGTAACGTCGCCTTCAAAAGAGGGGCCTACCACATTATGCATTAATAACTTAATTAATTATCTTTCAAAAATCCGACCCTTTAGGATTGTATCCTTGCTGACTCAAACTACTGGGTTGAGGGTAACGTCACCTTCAAAAGAGGGGCCTACTACAATAACTAAGATAATCTCTTAAATAAGTGCAAAAGTACGAAAATAATCAAAGGTTACACTAACACAAGAGTCGGATCCAAGTGATTCATCTTATCTATCTGTTTTTACTTTTATTTTTATTTTCAACATTTAGTTAGTTTAATTTTCTTAGTTTAAAATCTTTTTCTGACATTTTGATTTGATTAGACGTTGAGGATAAACCGGTACTAAAAGCTCTTGTGTCCTTGGACGACCTCGGTATCTTACCAACACTATACTACGTCCACGATGGGTGCACTTGCCCATATGTGTGTTTAGTGTTAGTAAATATCGTGTTTTATAAATTTAAAACTTGGCTAAAAAGTGTAAAAAGGGCTTAAAATATATACCTAAAACATATACACACTAACACGCATCAAGTTTCTGGCGGCGTTGCCGGGGAAACAAGGATTTTAAGAAAGCTTGAAATCGACGGCCTAATCTATTTTTCAAAACCTTTTTAAAACGCACGCACATTTTTCTGCATTTTAGTTTAGTTTGCATTTACAGTAGCCTAAAAACGGGCCGTGTTCACTGAACGCGGGGCCGTGCTGCATATTTTTAGTTAGATACCTATATATAGAGTCTGAACACGGGGCCGTGCTCAATGAACATGCCCCCGTGCTCAACGAGATCAGTAACTTTAATTAAAACGCCCAGATACAGGCCCTGAACACGGGGCCGTGTCCAACTTCTGTTTCCGTCTTTATTTTCTGTTTTCTGGTCCCGAGACTCAGTTGTGGTCTGTTGGGTGATCCCCATGGATCAATACTCAGGAGGCTACAACTACACCTATGAGGAGGATGATTATATGAGAGACTATTGCACTAATTGTGGAAACCCGCACTCTGTACAATATTGTAACTTATTTCAACCATCCGCTTCATACAACTATTATGAGGAGCCCAGGTACGAGCCATCGACTTGATACACATCCCATGAAGACCAAAGGTATGAACCTTCTCCGTCATACTCATATTTTGACGAACCAAGGTATGAGCCTTCATACTCATACCTTGAGGAATCAAGATATGAGCCACCACCTTCATACACTTATTATGAGGAACCATGGCGTGAACAACCCACCTCATATGAGTACTATGAAGAACAAAATTTCGACCCTTATCCATCATATACTTACAATGAGGAACAATGGTGTGAACCATCTACTTCATATGAGTACTATGAGGAGCCAAGGATCGAACAACCGGATTCAAGCTTTGAGGATCCCGATCCTTACTCTATCACTGACATAGCCGATAGGATAATAGAAAAACTTAAAACTATCGAACGTTGCATAAAAGAATCTCGCGCAAGGGAAGAGGAGTCCCGCGCAAGAGAAAGATTAAATAAAGAAACGATAGTTGAAGAGTTAAAAATGGAAGAACAAATAAGTGAAAAACCGACACATGAGCTAAACAACGAAAAAGGTGAGGCCGATAACATTAAAATTCAAGAAGAGTCTAATTTTGAAGAAATTAATCTCTTGTCACCTTCTTTCGAAAATCATTGTTTAGTACCAACTCATGCTAAGTTTTTAAAAGAGCTAAACACTAACAGTAAAATTGAAGAAATGGTAAGTGTTAAGTTAACTAATGATCAAACCTCGCTAATAAAAGAAGATCCTTTTGAAATTAACATTACACCGGTTCCATGTTTTTTTCAAAATTCATTTATTAGTAATGTCACCATTGATAAAGATCTTTGTGTTAACATAATGCCCAATTACATTTTCGAAAAATTAAGTATTAGTGATTTTGCTTCACTTCAAATACCCATTTTTCTATCCAATCGGAAAGTAATAAAATCAATCGGTGTAGTTGAGGACGTCTTGGTTCAAACAAATCAACTGGTTATTCCAACCGACTTTGTCATCCTCGATGACGCTCCTCTAGTGTTGGGAAGACCTTTTGTAAAAACTCATGAAGCTTTGAAAAGCCGGAAGTTTAATAATCTACCTCTTCAATTAGGGGCATTCAAAAGGAGCATAGATATTGAGCGATCAATGAAATATCCTTTTGGCAATAATGACCCCCTAATTGAAGATGAAGATGAGCCACCCGATACAAGTGAAAAAGTTGACCACTTTGTTGAAGAAGAGGTCGTCATAGAACAAACCATTAAAGTTTTTGATTTAGATGAGTCACAAAATAAGGAGTCTCCTAAAGACCCACCCATTGAGCTCAAAGAACTCCCAAAAGGTTTGGAATATGCTTTTCTAGACAAAGATGGTAAATCACGTGTAATTATTTCGTCTAAATTAAATGGTGTAGAAAAAGAAAAATTAATTAGACTTTCTAAAAAACATAAAAATGTGATCGCTTGGAAGCTTGTAGATATTAAAGGAATAAGTCCTTCCATGTGCACGCACAAAATTTTAATGAACGATGACTACAAAACGGTAATGCAACCACAACGTAGAGTAAATCCCAATGTGCAAGAATGGTTAAAAATGAGGTCATCAAACTCCTTGATGCCGGACTTATTTATCCTATCTCAGATAGTCCATGCGTAAGTCTCGTCCAAGTAGTTCCAAAGAAAGGAGGTATGACGGTAATAACTAATGAAAAGAATGAATTAATACCAACGAGAACCGTCACAGGATGGAGAGTATGTATAGATTATAGATGATTAAATGAAGCAACAAGGAAAGACCACTTTCCTTTGCCCTTCATTGATCAATTGTTAGAACGACTATCCGGTCATAAATTTTACTGTTTATTGGATGGCTTTTCAGGTTACTTTCAAATTCCAATAGCACCTGAAGACCAAGAAAACACGACTTTCACATGTCCCTACGGAACTTTCTCTTATCGACGCATGCCATTTGGTCTATGTAATGCACCTGCAACATTCCAACGTTGCATGGTGGCCATTTCCATGATATGATAGAAAAGACAATGAAAGTCTTCATGGACGACTTTTCTATCTTTAGAGATTCATACGACCAATGCCTCGATAACCTCGAACGAATGCTATCCCGATGTGAGGAAACTAACCTCACCCTTAACTGGGAAAAATGCCATTTCATGGTAACAGAGGGAATAGTACTCGGTCACAAAATCACGAGCGAGGGAATGGAAGTTGATCGAGAAAAAATTGACACAATTTCTCGATTACCTCCACCATCCTCCATTAGAGCAATCAGAAGTTTCTTAGGGCATGCCGGATTTTATAGAAGGTTTATCAAAGACTTTTCAAAAATTTCAAGACCTCTAACAAAATTACTTGAAAAAGATGCGCCTTTCATCTTTGTCAAGGAATGCAATCAAGCATTTCTAACCCTCAAGGAAATGCTAGTCAATGCACCTATCATGATAGCGCCCGATTGGAAATTACCTTTCGAAATCATGTGTGTTGCAAGTGACTTTGCTGTTGGAGCATTTCCACCCAATTTATTATGCTAGTAAAACACTTAATGATGCACAAGAAAATTACACAACCACTGAAAAAGAATTACTAGCTATGGTATTTGCTTTTGATAAATTTCGTTCTTACCTCGTTCTTTCTAAAACTGTAGTCTATACAGATCATGCAGCTATCCGATACCTCTTCAAGAAACAAGACGCCAAACCCCGTTTGATCAGGTGGATTCTACTCCTACAAGAATTTGATATTGAAATCAAAGACAAAAGAGGAGCAGAAAACACTGCGGCAGATCATCTTTCACGCCTAGAAGACCCAGCTTTGGAGGCAAACAGGGACGAACAAATCAACGAAAAATTCCCAACAGAGTCCCTGGAAATGGTGGAAATTAGACAAGAACCATGGTATGCCGACTACGCTAACTACTTAGCTAGCGGCATAGTCACCAAAGGATGGCCACATCACCAAAGAAAGAAGTTCTTTGCTGATGTAAAGCATTACTTTTGGGAAGACCCTTATCTTTTCAAAATGTGTGCAGACCAACTCATCCGAAGGTGCGTACATGGCAGCGAAGCACGAAGAATTCTCCGCCATTGTCATGAAGGTCCATATGGGGGACATCATGGTGCCGCTAGTACCGCACGAAAGGTATTTGATTCAGGATTTTATTGGCCGGCCATTTACAAAGATGCGCAAAATCTTGTAAAGACATGTGATGCTTGCCAAAGATCTGGTAATATTTCTTCCAAAAACGAAATGCCTCAAAATGGCATTCTCGTTTGTGAAATTTTTGATGTGTGGGGTCTCGATTTCATGGGACCCTTCCCACCGTCAAAAGGAAACAAATATATACTTGTGGAAGTCGATTACTTGTCTAAATGGGCCGAGGCCAAGGCACTTCCAACAAACGATGGAAGAGTAGTGGTAAGATTTCTGAAAAAATTATTCTCTCGTTTTGGAACACCTAAAGCATTAATAAGTGATAGAGGTACCCATTTTTACAATCACCAACTCAAAAAAATCTTAACAAGATATGGGGTCTATCACCGGGTCTCAACAGCATATCACCCTCAAACAAACGGACAAGCCGAAGTGACTAACAGAGGTTTAAAACGAATACTTGAAAAAACCGTAGGTTTAAATAAAAAGGAATGGGCTGATAAATTAGATGATGCTTTATGGGCCTTTCGAACTGCTTATAAAACCACTATAGGCACAACCCCATATAAGCTCGTCTATGGAAAAAGTTGTCATTTGCCAGTAGAAATAGCTCACAAAGCCTACTAGGCAATAAAAAATGTGAACCTAGATTTAGAAATTGCAGGTAAAAATCGATTTTGTCAAATGAATGAATTAGACGAACTAAGGAATTATGCATAATCTAACTCAGAAATTTATAAGGAAAGAATGAAAAATTTACACGACAAATACATTAAGCCTAATGAATTTCGAGTAGGAGACCAAGTTCTATTGTTTAATTCGCGACTTCGATTATTTCCGGGTAAACTAAAATCTAGGTGGTCAGGACCTTTTTCCATCACCTATATTTTTCCTCACGGTGCAGTAGAAATTAAATCTCGAAATGGAATTCCATGACTAACGGCTAAAGCTCTATCGCGGATCCATTGAGGATGAGGAAGAAGAGATCTCGCTTCAAACGGTCAACGAATAAAAAGCATCCACATCATACCTGGCATGTTACGAACAAGTGAGTACACATCGAAACCGGTAAGTCTTCTAACCATGTTTTTGGGAAAAAACGGGCACTCACACGAGCACAAAAAAAATTTCAAAAACTTTGCTCTGCACGGGGCCATGTCCGCTGGACACGGGGCCGTGTCTGCGCAACTGTCGGGATAAAACCCTCTTTTCATATCAGTTACACTATTCCACACGCCCCGTTTCCCCGAAAAACGCTCTGGTCCGGGCGATTTTCCGCAGATTTTCGACATATCTTCTCGTTCTAACAACATCAAGGTATGATTCTATCATCATTAGTAGTTAGATTAGTTACTTGCATTTAGTTAAAACATCAAAAATTTGAGGAAAAATCTAGGGTTCTTGAAGTTCATCCGGATCGAACCTCAAATTTTTGAAATAATCTGTTAGCATTAGTTTAGCTTAGTATAATGGGAAGTAAATACACTTGTATTGTTGATAGATTTGCCCGATTTCTCACAAAAACCTCAAACCCTCGTTTTTGAACCGAAAAAGATAAAATTGAAGGGGTAAACAGTTTTGTTGGTGCACTACATCTGCTGATTACGTCTTGTATCGAGTCATTATCTTAGAACGTTAGATCTAGGCACGTAATACGAGAAATTATGAGATTGTATAGGTCTATAGTGTTTGGATCGCTCATAGATACATGGTGATAGTGGACCGCTTATGTGACAATATCTTGGGCCGCTTATGTGACAATATCTTGGGCCGCTTATGTGACAACTTGCTGGGTCGCTTATTTGTCATGTTGGGCCGCTTATTGGGCCTGTCCAATAAGCGGTCCCAAAGCCCTATATATACCCTTAGAGCGGATTCATTTGTAACGGTTCCTGATTTTCGTACCGAAGTGCTGCCAGATCGAAAACAGGTTGTACTCATCGTCAAATCAATAGAAAAGGAGTTTAAAGTGATATACAAGCTATTCCTACGTCATTTACTTGTTTTCCGCACCTGTACTTGACGAAAACACCTCTGAACGACTCGTTCGGGTCACCAAACGATCCTACAGGTTTGTTTTGGGAAAAACGGCACTTGGGGTTTCATTTTCGGGGGAAACCGCACATACTTGGCCAAAAATTTTCAGATTTTCGGGACCTGGTCGAAAAATGAAATTTTTGAGTTACAGACGCCTGGACACGGGGTCGTGCCCGGTGGCAAACTTGACCTTGCGAGCCTCAGGGCACTCGCACATTTCGAATACTGATTCTAGCTTCTCGAACCAGTGGAGGAGTCCAACCGCTCCTTCTGTGCCGCTGAAAGAGTTTGGACGACAGTCCATGAAATTCTTGAACGTGCAGACAGGCTGCTGCGCGTGTTGACCTATTGTGTACGAATAGGACGAGGTTAAATACGAGAGTTAATGTAGGATCTAGGGATCCTAGTGTGTGCCTATACTGCAGGATATACTACCTGCTTGAGCTGCTGCAACTGCCGCAGCAACTTGAGCTTGAACAAGAGCCTCTAGCTGGGCTTGTGTCATGTTGATTCGTCCAGACATGATCTTCATAATAACAAGTAGCATACGTAAGAATGGTTCGCGAGTAGGGCGATGACAGAAAAGCGTAGGCATATAGGTGTTCTCATGTAATCAAAGCATATGTATCTAAGCGTAATACGAGCAAGGTTCTAAGCAGTTCTAGCAAACAGGCAATAAACATAACCTTATTACCTAGGATGTCGAGTCTTGCACGTGGAGCGAAGCGTCGTTGTGGATCGTTGAGAGCACTGTACTGGTTATAGTCTGGTTTTAATAAAAACGTTTTCCCATATTAAAACCAAGTTCTCTATAAACCTGGCTCTGATACCAATCTGTCACACCCCCAAATTCCGCACGCGGAGTACCACCGCTTGGGAGCGTGACGTGACCAGGATCAAGCCATCAATCATATCAAACATAGCATTTAATATAAAAGTAAATAACGTAAATCATCATGACATGATTGATGTTTCAAAAAAACCAACATCGTTTAAGTAGCGGAAGCATAGTATGAAATCTCAAAATAAATATAAGTTCGAATAACGTTCATGATCCATCTGCCACAACGACCTGCTCCTCCCTGTGCAAGCTCCGTAATGTACCTAAGGTCCTGCAAGGCATGCAGCAAATAATCAACAACTAGTTGAGCGAGTTCACAGAAAGTAAGTTCATAACGTAGTGTATAAGCATAGCTAGTGGGGGCTTCCCATACTAGTGTGTACTAAAGGTGGGGGCTTCCCATGTTCATCCTAGTTAATGAGGGCTTCTCATTAACGGTACTTACTAGACTAACTTCCGACCATGTGTTCTTCTTTACCGAGAACAGGAAAACGTACAGGGTCACGTAGGCTTTACGTGACGTGCCCTTCCCCGAGGACAGTGGTACGCGTGGGGGCTACGTAGGCTTTACGCAGCGTGGCCTTCCGACCTGGAAGCCAGTGGATGGTATTGGGTTACGTAGGCTTTACGTAACGTGTCCTCCCGACCCGGGAGACAAATGGCAAATATACTGGGTTACGTAGGCTTTACGTAACGTGTCCTGACTAACCTGAGGACGATGGTCTATAGTCTGGTATATGCGTAAGTACGAGTAATCATTCCATATCCAACATATCCAACCCAATTCCCAACCCGGGAATCCCATGCCTTGGCTGTGTGAACTCACCTTGGTTTGCTCGGCAGATACACAAGGAATATAAGTAGCAAGTAAATGGTCACTCACGTCCTATCATGGTTATTATACGAGTCAGGTTCGTATATAGCACGTATATAGTAATCACGTATAGACATGGCAGACATGTACGCACGTAAGCAGATAAGACATAGCATGTGAGGATCCAATTGTCTAAGTCCAACAATACCCGGCCCAATAACATAAGCAGCCCAATAACAAAACAATCCCGATTCTCAATCGGCCCAAATAGAAATCACATACAAGTCCATTAATAAACAGTCCACAGTTCAAATCGTTGGGCTCAATAGGTTGGGCCCGTAACAGTAAAGGCCCAACAGTGTGCGTGTAAAGGGTGGTCTCGAGTCGCAACGGAGATCTCGAGTCGCAACCGGAGATTACGAGTCGCAACAGCTGGTTGCGAGTCGCAATGGAGATCTCGGTTCATCATGGTCTGGTTACGAGTCGCAACAGGACTCGCAACCGTGGTTACGGTTCATGCTGTTGTGGTTTCGAGTCGTGACCACGAGGTTTCGACTCGCAATCTGAGTCGCAACCGTGTGACGTGTGTGTAACCGGTTTCCATAAATCTTGCATTGACTTATCCGTGATTTCAGCTAACAGTTTGGTCAGTTTCGGTAACAGATCAATTAACATAATTTCAACAAATCATTAGCATAATATCGATCAAACATAACAATTTCAACACAAATTCATAAGAACCCTAATTATACCATGCATGAACACCTCTAACAATTCATCAACAAACCAACATTCAAGCTAACCCGATGCATACTATAGCCGATTACTTGATCATTCAGTAGTACCACAAGAACATCGATCCTAATGCAATTCATACATATAACCGGTTCATATCTAGGCCAATAACATGATCATCAAAACAGCCGATTTCTATATATCAATACATTCGGTTCTAAGTTAATCATAATTACAAACTGATTATATACGAATCAATTCGAAGCCCAAGCATAACCACATAATCTAACCGGCCCTAGTTCATTATCATGCAAATTCCAATCGGTTCGATCTAAGCATGTAATCAAAACATCATTTAACACAAAAACATAAGCATCATACTAACCGATTACAAGTAACGAGATGTGATCCGAACAATAGGGTGATCGGGTGGCCTTGTGCCTTCGGTTCCTAATCCAGCCGAGAGAGAGATAGAGAGCAAAGCTTCTAGGGTTTGTGTGTGTGTGTGATTTGCAAAAGTGGTAAAACAAAACCCCTAACTTGGTTTTGTGTGTTGCGAGTGGGGAGTGGGCCGAGCCCGCTCGGTTGTCTAATGGACCCGAGAACAAAGAGTGGCCCGAAAGCCTTGTGTGGTTCGAATGGTGTTGTGCGGATCGGGTTTTGTGTTTGGTTTGGGCTCAACAACAATAAACATAACATACACACATAAAAAGCACATAATATCATAACATACATCATGAAATCAATTAATCATTCGGGTTTATAAAATCACATGCCGTGCACAAACGTTACATAAAAGCAAGCCTAAAGTTCGAGTTGTCACATTATCCCCAACTAATTGGAAATTTCGTCCCGAAATTTGGTATGCACTCACTGAGGAAGCTAGGTAAACTGTACTGTTCACTGGTTTTCCTGGGGTGTCACATCCTCCCCCCGTTGATCTGGAATTTCGTCCCGAAATTCCGAAGTAGTAGCTTCAACCTCAGTAGTGGTTGCCTTGTTCCCGAATAACTGGGGGTACTTTTCTGTCATCCTGTCTTCGCGTTCCCAGGTGTACTCTGGGCCACGTTTGGAGTTCCAACGAACTCGAACAAGAGGGATTCTCTTGTGTTTGAGGACCTTCACATCCCGGTCCGTGATTTCTACTGGTTCCTCGACGAACTGCAACCGCTCGTCGATAGTGAGTTCCTTGAAAGGAATGATGAGGTTTTCATCTGATAGGCACTTCTTTAAGTTCGATACATGAAAGACATTGTGAACTGCCCCGAGTTCAGCTGGTAAATTCAACTTGTAGGCTACCTTGCCAATCTTTTCTATGATTTCGAATGGTCCGACATACCGCGGATTCAGTTTACCCCGTTTGCCAAAACGAACCACACCCTTCCAGGGTGAGACTTTCAATAAAACCCGGTCCCCGACCTCGAATTCCAATGGCTTTCTATGCTTATCCGCGTAGGCTTTCTGACGGTCTCGCGCTGCCGCCATGCGTTGTCGTATCTGTGCAATCTTTTCTGTGGCGTCCACTACAATCTCTGGACCCGTGATCTGACTATCCCCCACCTCTGCCCAACAGAGGGGTGACCGACATTTACGCCCGTACAATGCCTCGAATGGAGCGGCTTGAATGCTGGTGTGATAACTATTATTATAAGAAAACTCCACCAAGGGGAGGTGCTTTTCCCAGCCGTTGCCGAAATCAATGACGCATGCCCTAAGCATGTCTTCGAGAGTTTGGATTGTTCGCTCAGACTGCCCGTCCGTCTGAGGGTGATAAGCTGTGCTCATGTCTAACTGTGAGCCGAATGATTTGTGCATCGCTCTCCATAATTCCGATGTGAATCGTGCATCACGATCCGAAATGATGGACGTGGGCACCCCGTGCCTCGAGACAACTTCTTTGAGGTAAACGTCTGCGAGTGTGGAGAACTTGTCCGTTTCCTTAATCGGCAGGAAGTGTGCAGACTTAGTGAGTCGATCAACTATGACCCATATCGTATCGTTCCCACGCTGGGATCTAGGTAGGCCTGTAACGAAATCCATGGAAATTTCTTCCCATTTCCATTGAGGTATCTTAGGCTGCTGAAGTAGGCCAGCTGGTTTCTGATATTCGACCTTGACTCTCGCACAGGTCAAGCATTTTCCAACGTACGTAGCAATGTGGGCCTTCATACTAGGCCACCAATAAGTAGTGCTGATATCGTGGTACATTTTATCCGACCCTGGATGTACCGAGTAGCGAGACTTGTGAGCTTCATCCATTACAAGTTCGCGTAAACCGCCATAAAGAGGGACCCAAATCCGGCCCGTTACATAATAGGCGCCGTCTGCCTTCTGTTCCATCTGTTGTCGTGAGCCGCGTAAGGCTTCAGCCTTGACGTTTTCGGGCTTCAATGCTTCTACCTGAGCATTTCGTATCTGTGCTGGAAGGCTAGACTGAATCGTAAGCTGTAGCGCTCGCACGCGCCGTGGTAAAGTGTCTTTTCGACTAAGGGCATCAGCCACAACATTGGCTTTGCCTGGATGATACTTGATAGCGCATTCGTAATCGTTCAGTAACTCGACCCATCGTCGTTGACGCATATTCAAATCCTTCTGCTTAAGGATATGCTCGAGACTCCTGTGATCGGTGTAAATCGTGCACCTGGTACCGTACAGGTAGTGTCGCCATATCTTAAGCGCAAAAACAACAGCTCCCAGCTCTAAATCGTGCGTCGTGTAGTTCCGTTCGTGAACCTTGAGTTGACGAGAGGCGTAAGCAATAACCTTGTCGCGCTGCATTAACACACATCCAAGCCCCCGAATGGATGCATCACAATAAACCACGAAGTCATCTGTGCCCTCTGGCAAAGAGAGGATAGGTGCACTGCAGAGCCTATCCTTTAGGTGCTGAAAAGCAGTCTCCTGGGGCTCTCCCCAGCGATAGGTAACACCCTTCTGTGTCAATAACGTAAGCGGCTGAGCAATCTTCGAGAAATCCTTGATAAACCGTCGGTAGTAACCTGCCAGACCCAAGAATTGGCGTATTTCTGTTGGTGTACGCGGTGCAGGCCAGTCTCTGATCGAATCTACCTTGGATGGATCGACGTGGATCCCATCCTTGTTCACCACATGGCCTAAGAAGTGGACTTCACGAAGCCAGAAGTCGCATTTAGAAAGCTTGGCGTACAATTGTTCCTTTCGAAGGAGTTCCAAAATGAGACGAAGATGCTGCTCGTGTTCCTCCTGACTCTTGGAGTAAATCAGAATGTCGTCGATGAAAACAATGACGAACTTGTCAAGGTAGGGTTTGCACACCCTGTTCATAAGATCCATAAATACAGCAGGCGCGTTCGTTAACCCGAACGGCATGACAAGAAACTCGTAGTGACCGTAACGAGTTCTGAAGGCTGTCTTGGAGACGTCCTCCTCCCGGACTCTCAGCTGATGATACCCAGACCTCAAGTCTATCTTCGAATAGTAACACGACCCTTGCAACTGGTCGAATAAGTCGTCGATGCGCGGAAGAGGATAACGGTTCTTCACCGTCACCTTGTTGAGTTCACGGTAGTCGATGCACATTCTGAACGTACCGTCTTTCTTCTTCACGAAGAGTACTGGAGCTCCCCAAGGCGAAGAGCTTGGACGAATGAAACCCTTTTCCAAGAGTTCTTGTAGTTGCTTTGACAGTTCCTCCAATTCTGATGGAGCTAGACGATATGGTGCGCGAGCTATGGGTGCTGCTCCCGGAGCGAGCTCGATCTGAAATTCGACCTGACGATGAGGCGGTAAACCAGGTAAGTCTTCAGGAAACACCTGAGGGTAATCACGTACAATTGGAATATCATCCAATTTCTTTTCCTTTACTGATGCGTCTGTAACGAGTGCCAGAATGGCTGTGTGACCCTTACGCAAGCATTTCTGAGCCTTCAAGAAAGAGATGATGCCAACCACAGCACCACTCTTGTCGCCTTGAACTTCTAGAGGTTCCTGACCAGATCGTGGAATGCGAATAACCTTTTCGCTGCATAAGATTTCTGCCTGGTGTTGTGATAACCAATCCATCCCAATCACGACGTCGAAGCTACCCAAAACTATGGGAATGAGATCAATGGAGAAGGCTTGACCAGCTAGGATAAGATTACAACCCTGAACTACGTGCGTGGCTTCTAGACTTTTACCGTTAGCTAACTCTACTACATGTTTGGTGGGTAAAAGTGTTGGTGCACGTTTTAGCAGTTGACACATTTTCACAGACATATAGCTTGTATCCGCACCCGAATCAAATAAAACAGTAACGTAAATATTGTCGAGGAGAAACTTACCCATAACCACGTTGGGATCGTTCACTGCGTCGCCTCGACCTAGCACAAAAGCACGACCACGAGCTTCATTGCCGTTGTTGTTGTTGTTTCCACCGTTGTTGTTGTTCCCGTTGCCCTGGTTATTGTTGTTGCGATTCTGGTTCAATTGAGGGCAATCGCGTTTGAAGTGACCTTCAGCCCCACACTGGAAACACCCCCGGTTTCCACGCTGTGGCTGCTGTTGCTGCTGGTTCTGTGGAGCTGGTTGCTGAGGCTGCTGGTTCTGATTCGCAGGACGAGGGCTCCTGCAGTCTTTGGCCTCGTGACCCATTTTGAGACACCTTTGACAACGACCCTTGTTACATGGGCCGTGGTGATGCCTGTTGCAGTTGTGGCACCTAGGTTGACTACCCTGATATCTCCTCTGTCTGTGACCACCAGAGGATTGCTGACTGGGGCTCTGATAGTGGTCAATCTTCTGCTGCTGAGATTGTGGCTGAACAGATGCTGAACTTTTACTGGAATCCCCATCCCATTTTCTTTTACTGTCACCAGACGTAGCAGGAGTAACTGAGGTGGTGACGTTAGCAGTAGCGTTAACACGCTTGGGCAGTCTATTCTGATCCACTGCCTGATCGGTGATACGGTGAGCAAGACGCTGGATTTCTTGGATGTTTTCGAGGTTAGCCGACGTCACGTGGCTCTGAATTTCTGGCGCCAATCCCTTGAGATACAACTCGATGCGCTTGTATGGAGGGTCCACCATAGTAGGACACAGAACGGCCAGCTCATTAGACCGTTTAGTATACGCCTCGATTTCCGATCCTACCATTTTCAAGTTATACAGCTCGTCTTCCAGCTTGTGAATATCTTCACGCGTGCAATACTCACGCTTGATGAGTTCCTTAAAGTCGTTCCATGGGGTGGCGTTAGCAGCTGCCAACCCTAAGATCTGAACTTGGGCGTTCCACCAAGTTAGTGCTATCCCTTCCAATGTACCGGTGGCAAACTTGACCTTGCGAGCCTCAGGGCACTCGCACATTTCGAATACTGATTCTAGCTTCTCGAACCAGTGGAGGAGTCCAACCGCTCCTTCTGTGCCGCTGAAAGAGTTTGGACGACAGTCCATGAAATTCTTGAACGTGCAGACAGGCTGCTGCGCGTGTTGACCTATTGTGTACGAATAGGACGAGGTTAAATACGAGAGTTAATGTAGGATCTAGGGATCCTAGTGTGTGCCTATACTGCAGGATATACTACCTGCTTGAGCTGCTGCAACTGCCGCAGCAACTTGAGCTTGAACAAGAGCCTCTAGCTGGGCTTGTGTCATGTTGATTCGTCCAGACATGATCTTCATAATAACAAGTAGCATACGTAAGAATGGTTCGCGAGTAGGGCGATGACAGAAAAGCGTAGGCATATAGGTGTTCTCATGTAATCAAAGCATGTGTATCTAAGCGTAATACGAGCAAGGTTCTAAGCAGTTCTAGCAAACAGGCAATAAACATAACCTTATTACCTAGGATGTCGAGTCTTGCACGTGGAGCGAAGCGTCGTTGTGGATCGTTGAGAGCACTGTACTGGTTATAGTCTGGTTTTAATAAAAACGTTTTCCCATATTAAAACCAAGTTCTCTATAAACCTGGCTCTGATACCAATCTGTCACACCCCCAAATTCCGCACGCGGAGTACCACCGCTTGGGAGCGTGACGTGACCAGGATCAAGCCATCAATCATATCAAACATAGCATTTAATATAAAAGTAAATAACGTAAATCATCATGACATGATTGATGTTTCAAAAAAACCAACATCGTTTAAGTAGCGGAAGCATAGTATGAAATCTCAAAATAAATATAAGTTCGAATAACGTTCATGATCCATCTGCCACAACGACCTGCTCCTCCCTATGCAAGCTCCGTAATGTACCTAAGGTCCTGCAAGGCATGCAGCAAATAATCAACAACTAGTTGAGCGAGTTCACAGAAAGTAAGTTCATAACGTAGTGTATAAGCATAGCTAGTGGGGGCTTCCCATACTAGTGTGTACTAAAGGTGGGGGCTTCCCATGTTCATCCTAGTTAATGAGGGCTTCTCATTAACGGTACTTACTAGACTAACTTCCGACCATGTGTTCTTCTTTACCGAGAACAGGAAAACGTACAGGGTCACGTAGGCTTTACGTGACGTGCCCTTCCCCGAGGACAGTGGTACGCGTGGGGGCTACGTAGGCTTTACGCAGCGTGGCCTTCCGACCTGGAAGCCAGTGGATGGTATTGGGTTACGTAGGCTTTACGTAACGTGTCCTCCCGACCCGGGAGACAAATGGCAAATATACTGGGTTACGTAGGCTTTACGTAACGTGTCCTGACTAACCTGAGGACGATGGTCTATAGTCTGGTATATGCGTAAGTACGAGTAATCATTCCATATCCAACATATCCAACCCAATTCCCAACCCGGGAATCCCATGCCTTGGCTGTGTGAACTCACCTTGGTTTGCTCGGCAGATACACAAGGAATATAAGTAGCAAGTAAATGGTCACTCACGTCCTATCATGGTTATTATACGAGTCAGGTTCGTATATAGCACGTATATAGTAATCACGTATAGACATGGCAGACATGTACGCACGTAAGCAGATAAGACATAGCATGTGAGGATCCAATTGTCTAAGTCCAACAATACCCGGCCCAATAACATAAGCAGCCCAATAACAAAACAATCCCGATTCTCAATCGGCCCAAATAGAAATCACATACAAGTCCATTAATAAACAGTCCACAGTTCAAATCGTTGGGCTCAATAGGTTGGGCCCGTAACAGTAAAGGCCCAACAGTGTGCGTGTAAAGGGTGGTCTCGAGTCGCAACGGAGATCTCGAGTCGCAACCGGAGATTACGAGTCGCAACAGCTGGTTGCGAGTCGCAATGGAGATCTCGGTTCATCATGGTCTGGTTACGAGTCGCAACAGGACTCGCAACCGTGGTTACGGTTCATGCTGTTGTGGTTTCGAGTCGTGACCACGAGGTTTCGACTCGCAATCTGAGTCGCAACCGTGTGACGTGTGTGTAACCGGTTTCCATAAATCTTGCATTGACTTATCCGTGATTTCAGCTAACAGTTTGGTCAGTTTCGGTAACAGATCAATTAACATAATTTCAACAAATCATTAGCATAATATCGATCAAACATAACAATTTCAACACAAATTCATAAGAACCCTAATTATACCATGCATGAACACCTCTAACAATTCATCAACAAACCAACATTCAAGCTAACCCGATGCATACTATAGCCGATTACTTGATCATTCAGTAGTACCACAAGAACATCGATCCTAATGCAATTCATACATATAACCGGTTCATATCTAGGCCAATAACATGATCATCAAAACAGCCGATTTCTATATATCAATACATTCGGTTCTAAGTTAATCATAATTACAAACTGATTATATACGAATCAATTCGAAGCCCAAGCATAACCACATAATCTAACCGGCCCTAGTTCATTATCATGCAAATTCCAATCGGTTCGATCTAAGCATGTAATCAAAACATCATTTAACACAAAAACATAAGCATCATACTAACCGATTACAAGTAACGAGATGTGATCCGAACAATAGGGTGATCGGGTGGCCTTGTGCCTTCGGTTCCTAATCCAGCCGAGAGAGAGATAGAGAGCAAAGCTTCTAGGGTTTGTGTGTGTGTGTGATTTGCAAAAGTGGTAAAACAAAACCCCTAACTTGGTTTTGTGTGTTGCGAGTGGGGAGTGGGCCGAGCCCGCTCGGTTGTCTAATGGACCCGAGAACAAAGAGTGGCCCGAAAGCCTTGTGTGGTTCGAATGGTGTTGTGCGGATCGGGTTTTGTGTTTGGTTTGGGCTCAACAACAATAAACATAACATACACACATAAAAAGCACATAATATCATAACATACATCATGAAATCAATTAATCATTCGGGTTTATAAAATCACATGCCGTGCACAAACGTTACATAAAAGCAAGCCTAAAGTTCGAGTTGTCACATATTCTTTCAGATGTCGGCAAAGTTCACAAGATTCAACGCAAATGAGCTCGATGCTAGGGCTAGATATGACATACTTCAAACAGGACCCGAAGAATACCCAAGGCAAGCATGCACGGACCTCTTAGCCATGGTGAACCAACTTGACCGATTCAACAACCTTGTTACCGGACCACTAAGGGTTGCCCTAACCACTTGACTTTGATCGGTGCATCAATGTACTTTGGAGTTCTACAGTACTTTCACCTTCACTTCAAGGTGTGACCCGTTTGACAATGAGGGGGTTGCATTTCGATGTGGTGGGACGAGATACTCGATCTCTATGGCGCAATTCTGGGCAATAGTGGGACTGTATACGGAGGAGGATTCGGGAAATGAAGAAAACACCAGGGGATTGCGAGAACTGGATGAAAATGAACGCCAAGCCGCATGGGCTCAGATTGGTGATGGGTTTTACAATCCGAGGCAGCACTAAGAGTACTAAGCTGAGGGATCCGCTTTATCGCTACATTCATAGACTCCTCACTTACTCTCTTAGTCAAAGACATGACAGCAGCGGCGTTGTTGGGTTAAGAGATTTGGTAGTCCTTCACTGCATCCACAACCGAAGACCCCTCGATGTTCCATTCCTCCTACTCCGAAACATGCATCTGAACCGGCTTGCTCATGCACCAACCCCTATCTTCTATGGGGGATGGGTGTACCGCCTCTTCAAGCACTTCACGCGCATTCCTAGGTCTTTTGAAAGAAGCCCATGGTCGGGGGGGTCGATGTGCACATTTGCCGCACCATGAACCTAATCTATGAGGCGGAAGATGGATCGGTGAGCTTTCAAAGGATGCAAGGTCATGCATGGAACCCGTAAGAGGCGCTAGTTCTTCATGCCCCACCTCCCCAATACCGGTACCAACCCCACGGTGACCCGGGGCAGTCCTCCTCACAAGGAGGTGGTTTTCCTAACCTTCAAAGTTTACATGATCTTTTGCAGGAAAACCTTATGTGCACCAGGAACACCTACAAGCTTGCCAACAACACATACCACCGGGTCGGAGCCATTGAAAGAAACATCACCGATATCCAAGACGACATCGGGAGCATCCAGGAGTATATGGCGGGTCATGTGGGAGGAGGTGATGACAGTGATGAAGACATGGACTAGGAGGGTGAAGAAGGAGTAGGAGTGGACGGTTGGCGAGCCCACAAGTTAATTTCCCTTTCTATCAAACAATTTTTGGCCTGCGTGCCGAAGTGTTGAACAATTTACTTTCCCTAACTTATTTTTATTTTCTGCTTTTGTTTTTACTTTTAACTTGACGGTTTGGATGTTTGATTTGGTAATTTAGGACATTTGGTATTGTTTGGTGTGGTATTTACTGATAAAGCAGGTACAAACGAGGCTTAGAGTGCTAAACATTAGTGCTACTAAAGCCAGGACAGGAAAAGAATAAAAAGAAGCCTGTTTTTCAGCCTTGCAAATTGTCCACATGGGGTCGTGTCCGGCCGACACGCCCCCGTGCCCACCTCCTAGACCTGCTATTTGTTTAAATTTCTGTAGAATTTTTGCCAGACACGGGGTCGTGCCTAGCCAACGCGCCCCCATGTCCATCTTCTGTAAGTTTTCGTTACTGGCAGTTGAACACGGGGTCGTGTCCAACCGACACGGGGCCATGTCCAGACTGCCAGTAACATAAAATTTTGCTTTTAACACCCATTTTACACATTCAATCAACCTAAAAACTTATTTTTGGGACACATTGAGGACAATGTGTAATTTAAGTGGGGGGGGGGATGCTAAAATCTTGAATTTTGCAAAGTCCTAATAACAAGCCTTACACAAAACTCTATTGGAACCGCTAATCACCCCAAATTTTTTCAAAAATTTTCAATTTTTTTTACTTGTCTAAGTTTAAGTTGGGAATTAAAAGTCTAACAAGGTTATATATTTATAAGTTTACAACCAATAGCGTCGTGAAAAAAAGAACCAACATAAGAAAATTATGAAACGACATGACAAGCTTAGTTAAAATTTGATTATATATGCTTGTCACATAAAAACCCATTCCCACAAAAGTGAGTTTTGAGCCTTTATTGAGCATACAAATATACATCTTTACACTAAATGCTCATTTTTCGTTTCTTGTGTGAATAGCCGCTTGGTTCTTACGACTCTAGAACTTGCCACGACAATTCATTCCCGGTCCTTACCAACTTAAACCCAAGTAAGTAAATGATTGAGGCATTAGGACTAACTTTTTTTCTTTCAACACCATTATTTTCATTTTTTTTCACCTACCCAAAAATTCCCCCTAGTTAACCCCTTTGAGCCTAAACCTTTTCATTTCTTAACCCAAAACCCTTTTACCCACCAAAACCCCTTTTTCATTTTTAACCCTTTATTTTTAGTAACAAAGCTCGGTTTTCGTGTGACTTCCTAAAAAAATGATGATGAAGTTGGAAATAAACAAACCAAGCTCCTCAAACAAAGGCTTGTTTGAATAAATACTTCATCGAAAATAAAAAGTCATAAAAACAAAATGTTTTACGAAAACCGACGCTTTTTACGCCTTTCGCCCTTTTCTACTAACCACTAACCCAACCACCCACCTTTAGCCCAAGCCTAACCCATCACCCAAAAAGTCCTCTTAATATTTACAAAGGTATAAAGTTAAAAAGGAGGAGGATTGATTGCTTGGCAAGCTTATGGTAGGAGTAAGTTCCATGCCGCTCTCGAGTGATTCACTAAAAATACACCTTCGGCCGAGTGTGAGTAATTTCCCCCGTGAGGTATGTGAACTTGTATATAAATGGAATTTTAAAGAGGTATGTTATGCCTTAATAAATAATTTATCTTATGAAATATTTTTAATAAATCATGACGAATAGGATTGTAAATAAATAAAAATAAAACCTAAACGATCTTGGAAAATCCCGACACTCTGTGACAAGTCCAAAAACCTTCTCTTCTACCCATTCCATTTGGGAGTGAATAAAGCCACATTATAAAGAGTTTTGCTTGAGGACAAGCAAAGATTCAAGTGTGGGGGTATTTGATGTGCACAAAATGCAACATATAAATTACATCAATAATAGCTTAAAACTAACCCTTTTTAGTACTAATGTTGGAAAAAGTGTGCTTTTGTCTTGCTTTTGTATTTTCAGGATTAAATGAGCTCAAAATAACAAAAGAAGCAAAAAGACAACAAAATCTAACATAATTACAAGAAAAGGAACAAAAGTGATATGCCGACCCTCCCGACGGTATCTTCCCAAGCAAAACAAAGAAGTCAGAAGACTGAACACGCCCCGTGCTCAGCGAGCACGGGGCCGGGCCCAAGAAGCAGCAGAAAAGACAAACCTATAGAAACTTCTACTGCCCACCATGGGGTCGTGCCCAGCGGACACGGGGGCATGGTCAGAGTGCTGCAGGCGCATTTATTGTAATTGCGAATTACAATTAATGAAGAGAGAGAGAGTGTCAGACAGGCACGGGGCCGTGCCCAGGCTTCTGTTCAGCCTATAAATAGGAGTGCTTGGAGGCATTTCAACTCATCCCTTGGCACACCACCTCTCTCACACTTCACCCACCACCCACCACCACCATAACACCATCATCCACCACCATCATCCATTATCCATCATAGAGTGTGTGAGTCGTCTCGGGATCCAAGATTGATCGTAAGAGTTCTTGACAATCAAAGGCCATGTTTGCCTAAGTCTCTTACATCACATGGTGAAGACAAGTGTTTAGTGTAATACTTTTTATTTTTAATCTTTTGCACTTTTTAATTGGTTTTGTATTAATGACTTTAGTGACTAGTTTCTTATGTTGAAGGTGATTCTTCCTTATCGTTTGTCCGTGGTGTCTTGGCATTGTTTTACTGTCTATATAAAATAAAAGATTTTCACCATTCATATCTCCACGGTCTATATGGAGGTATGTTGGCTACCTGGTCGGGGGTTAAGGGAACGGTTTGGTAAGAGTCTTGCCATTGTTCAGTGTATAGATCCTGCAAAGGACCTGGGTCATATTTAGTAGGACCTCCTTCAATACCCAAAGGTATTGGATGGCAGGGGTCCAAACTCTTTGACCCCTCATAAGTTAAACTACTATTAAAACTTTAACCCGGCTACTTAGGACTGTATCCCTGCTGACTCAGACTACTTAGCCGAGGGTAACGTCGCCTTCAAAAGAGGGGCCTACCACATTATGCATTAATAACTTAATTAATTATCTTTCAATAATCCGACCCTTTAGGATTGTATCCTTGCAGACTCAAACTACTGAGTTGAGTGTAACGTCACCTTCAAAAGAGGGGCCTACTGTAATAACTAAGATAATCTCTTAAATAAGTGCAAAAGTGCGAAAATAATCAAAGGTTACAGTAACACACGAGTCGGATCCAAGTGATTCATCTTGTCTATCTGTTTTTACTTTTATTTTTATTTTCAGCATTTTAGTTAGTTTAATTTTCTTAGTTTAAAATCTTTTTCTAACATTTTGATTTGATTAGACGTTGAGGATAAACCGGTACTAAAAGCTCTTGTGTCCTTGGACGACCTCGTTATCTTACCAACACTATACTACGTCCACGATGGGTGCACTTGCCCATATGTGTGTTTAGTGTTAGTAAATATCGTGTTTTATAAATATAAAACTTGGCTAAAAAGTGTAAAAAGAGCTTAAAATATGTACCTAAAACATATACACACTAACACGCATCAGTATGCTAAGATTACTCGCACAAACAATTCAGTCAAAGCCTATGGTATGCATGTACACACAACCAGTTGACATTTACATAGTTTACGTATAGGTATAATCATAGTACTTAGAAATTGTACAAGTCCATGCAATCATACATCACATATTTGATTCACATCAACACATAACTGTTTTTCAGTTTATACTAACGCAGTTAATCATTAACAGACTAAACAGACCTAACAGGCTTAACTGAGTTCACTATGCAGATTAATGACTCGACGAAACACCCTTGTCTCCTCGTAGACCCCCTTCGACGAAACACCCTTGTTTCGTCGTGCCTGATTCGTCATGATTGGTCTCGGCGAAACGCATCTGTTTCGTCGTTACCATCGTTTCAGCGGGATGCATCAGTTACGTCATTACAACAGTTGTTTACCCAGAAACCCTAATCGCCCATCACAGTTCACAAAAATCATACAATCATACAGTGATTATCAACATCATTTATCATACTATTCGTAACAGAATCATGCGTTAACCGAAAACAATCTAACATATAGTACCAATACCGCACCACAGATTCATCATGCTGACAACATATCTCACTGATCAAAGTCTATTCGATCAACAAAACCAACAGGTTCACAAATAATCATTCTCAACCATCAGTGGAAATCAAACATAATGACAATCATCCACATAACATCTAAACAGCTAGATCAAAACGAGATATTACACTAACTGGTTGAACGGAGAGAATGACTTGGTCGATTTAGATGGCCTCGAGGACACACAGTCGCCGTCAATAGGGAGAGGGAGAGCCCTAGGGTTTCGATTTGGTCAAAATGTTTCACGAATGTAACCGTGTACGTATTATATATGCACTCGTAACTGAACTGGGCCCTTAGTGGGCTTCGGCGAAACAATAGGCCGGCGAAACGCCTTGTTTCGTCGTGATGTCTGTGACGAAACAAACCCTGTTTTGTCGATGTGGGTTATGGCGAAACACTCCCCGTTTCGTCGGAGTGTTCCCGGCAAAACACTCCTGTTTCGTCGGGGCCATTCAAAGTTTAAATAACTTAGGTTTATCAAACAGATTACATGATATATCACTAAACACATAGATAAAATATCAAATCAACATCTCAACATATAATCCAACGTACAATTACAAGGCAAACAATCAAACAACTAAACAGTTAACGTGCAATTAATGCAAAGATGGAGTCTTGGAAACTCGAGTTGTCACATTATCCCCAAGTTGAAAGAAATTTCGTCCCGAAATTTAGCATGCGGTTACTGAGGAAGCTAGTTGTTTTGTGTAGTTTACTGGTTTTCCTGGGGTGTCACATCATCCCCCCGTTGATTTGGAATTTCGTCTCGAATTACTGTAGTAGCTTCAGCCTCAGTAGTAGTTGCATTGTTCTCGAACAACTGGGGATACTTGAGTTTCATTTGATCTTCTCGTTCCCAGGTGAACTCTAGGCCACGACGGGAGTTCCAACGAACTCGAACAAGAGGTATTCTGGTGTGCTTGAGGACCTTGACGTCATGGTCCGTGATTTCAACTGGTTCCTCGACGAATCGCAACTGATCGTCGATAGTGAGCTCCTTCAAGGGAACTATAAGGGTCTCATCTGACAAGCACTTCTTCAGATTTGACACGTGAAAAACGTTGTGAACTCCACTAAGTTCTGCTGGTAGGTTCAGTTTGTAGGCCACCTTGCCTATTTTCTCGATGGTTTCGAACGGTCCAACGTAACATGGGTTAAGTTTATCTCGCTTGCCAAAACGAACTACACCTTTCCACTGTGAGACTTTGAGTAGCACTCGATCCCCAACGTGGAACTCGAGTGGTTTCCTGCGCTTATCAGCGTAGCTTTTCTGACGGTCACGAGCTGCCGCCATTCGTTGTCGTATCTGGGCAATTCTTTCCGTTGCGTCTACTACAAGTTCTGGACCCGTGATCTGACTATCACCCACCTCTGCCCAACAAAGAGGTGATCGGCATTTACGCCCGTACAATGCCTCAAATGGGGCGGCTTGGATGCTGGTGTGATAACATATGCTGGTGATCGGCATTATACGAAAAACTCCACTAACGGGAGATGTTTTTCCCAGCCGTTGCCGAAATCGATAACATATGCCCGGAGCATGTCTTCTTCCCATTTCCATTGAGGTATCTTTGCTGATGTAAGTTGCTATGTGAGCTTTCATGCTAGGCCACCAATACGTGGTTCTGAGATCGTGGTACATCTTATCCGAACCAGGATGTACCGAATAACGAGACTTATGTGCTTCATCCATTACGAGTTCTCGTAAATCTCCGTAAAGTGGGACCCGGATGCGTCCTGTTACGTAATACGCGCCGTCTTCCTTTTGTTCCAACCTCTGCCTTGAGCCGCGTAAGGCTTCAGCCCTGACGTTTTCTGGTTTCAATGCTTCTACCTGAGCATCTCGTATCTGTGCAGGAAGACTAGACTGGATGGTGAGTTGCAACGCTCGTACACGCCTAGGTGTAGTATCCTTTCGACTGAGGGCGTCGGCCACAACATTAGCCTTGCCTGGATGGTACTTAATCGCGCATTCGTAGTCGTTTAAAAGCTCGACCCATCGACGTTGACGCATGTTTAGTTCCTTCTGTTTGAAGATATGCTCGAGACTCCTGTGATCGGTGTAAATGGTGCACTTGGTACCGTACAGGTAATGTCTCCATATCTTAAGCGCGAATATAACAGCTCCCAGCTCCAAATCATGAGTAGTATAATTCCTTTCGTGAGTCTTAAGTTGGCGCGAGGCGTAAGCAATGACTTTATCCCGTTGCATTAACACACAACCAAGACCCTGAATCGATGCGTCGCAGTAAACCACAAAGTCATCTATGCCCTCTGGCAATGAAAGAATAGGTGCACTGCAAAGTCTATCCTTTAAGTGCTGAAATGCTGATTCCTGTGGATTGCCCTAACGATAAGTAACGCCCTTCTGCGTTAGTAAGGTGAGAGGTTGCGCAATCTTGGAAAAATCCTTGATAAACCTCCTGTAGTAACCTGCCAAACCTAAGAATTGGCGAATTTCCGTTGGTGTGCGAGGTGCAGGCCAGTTCTTGATCGAATCTACCTTGGATGGATCCACATGAATCCCATCCTTGTTTACCACGTGGCCTAGAAAGTGAACTTGACGAAGCCAAAAGTCGCATTTCGAAAACTTAGCGTACAACTACTCTGCTCAAAGGAGTTCCAAGATAAGCCGTAGATGCTGCTCGTGTTCCTCCTGACTGTTAGAGTAGATCAGGATGTCGTCAATGAAAACAATAACAAACTTATCCAAGTAAGGTTTGCACACCTTGTTCATAAGATCCATGAAGACTGCAGGCGCGTTTGTTAACCCGAATGGCATGACCAGAAACTCGTAGTGGTCGTAAATAGTTCTAAATGTTGTCTTAGATATATCCTCATCACGGACTCTCAGTTGATGGTAAACTGACCTCAGGTCAATCTTTGAATAGTAGCTCGACCCTTGCAGCTGATCGAACAAATCATCAATGCGTGGAAGTGGATAGCGGTTCTTCACAGTCACCTTGTTGAGTTCACGGTAGTCGATGCACATTCTGAAGGTACCGTCTTTCTTCTTCACAAATAACACCGGAGCTCCCCAGGGCAAAAATCAGCATTTTAACAAGTTTGTATCATGTAAAAATATGACTAAATGGTCCTGAATGCTTTCCTAAGTGTTGGGAATTAAAAGGAACACAAAAGGGTACATAAAGATCACTAAACGGTATAGTTTGACACTTTAACGAACCGGTATCTAACCGAACAACCGAATAATACCCGAAACATCAAAACTATACTAGAAGCATTGTTTTAATGTTTCTGAACTAGTTATGATCCCCGAACACCCTAACACACTATATAACACCATATATGCATACACACTAAGTATTATACTTAGAACTTTAACTAATCACTTAACTTATCATTCAAAATCAACCAAGACCCCCCCCCCCATCCAAGTGGACGGTCACCTATGTGGCCCCACCTCCAAAATCTTGCAAGATTTCTCTTGATCTTGCTTGGATTTGTGAAGATTCATTTAGATTGTGTTATGTACTTAAGAGACATAAGACCCAATGGATAAGAGCTTAAGTGAGGTTATAAGAAGGAACATGATGGATCATTCTCACACACACCCAACACCTTCATCTTTCTCCTCTTCTCCCCTCCCTCTTGGCCGAGAACCACACCAACACCACGACCACCTTTCATCCATCATCCATTCATTCCAAGTTGTACTCAAGGTGTATGGAACCATATAAGAAGGTTTGGTGGTCTTGGATCTTGAAGGACCTCTCCCGATTGCTTTTATCCAACTCATTTGTCATCTACAACATCAAGTGTTCTTCCCTAGCCTTGTGCTTGTAGTAAGGCCCTCATAACCCTTTGTTACTTCAAATATTGTTGGTTAAAAGAAGATATACATTGTTAATCATGATGAACACTAAAAGACATATTCATGAATCTCTAACATAAGCTTATAAACATATGAATACTTGTTGATTTGTGTTTATTTGCTTTTTGTTGATTGATTATTAGTGTTAGTGATGTTAGACATCATATGGAACCTACTAGATTGTGATTAAACACACGATCTAGTAAGTTAATGTGATGATCTTGTGAAAGACCAAGATCATCATGCCTTATGTTTACATGAACTTGAATAATAAAAGTTGTTTTAATGTGATGATGATTTAAACAAAATACAAGTCTTGTGAGTGGATGATTTCTAAAATAGTTTTCCAAAGAAACCAAGTTAAATAACAAGATTTACATAAACATTGTTTTTAAAGAAACTAATCATATTTCTAGTGTTGAAACAAGTATAAGAATACATTGTTTACAAGAAAAACCCAAGAGAATGATTTTTGGAAAAATCATCTAGTAAGTTGTAAGCACCTAAATCCTTTATGAATGAGATTTTTTAAGAAATGAACACACTTTAAAGGGTAACTAAACCTACTAAACACACTACCAAGTTACTACGAGTTTTTATGAAAGTTCAAGTTCATGATTAATATGTAGATTGCTTTGTTTTGGCACTCGGTAAGTGTAGAATGATAACTGATTGTTTGTGATGATTTTGAAAAGAAAATGATATGCTTTGATAGCATGGACACCTCCATTTTTAGGGGAAACTATGACAAAATTTTCTAAAAACATAAACACTTAGAAAAATATTTTATAAACAAATATTTACAAGTGTGTTTTAACTATGGTTTTCGAAATAAACTTTGCCATAGATTTTGTTACAAAATACAAGTATTGGAGGTTGGTTTTTATAAATAAAAATGGATAAATATGTATTTAGAATATATATTTACACATTGTGTGTGATTATTTGTATACTTTGTGTGATAGTTATATTATTTTAGGGTTTGAAATAATGTAACTTAACAAAATACCAAGAATTTACAATCCAAAATAATACCAAAAAATCACAAGGAATAAATGTAAAAGTTACACACTTAATATTGTGAAACCGAACGAAAGAACGTAACTTACAAGATATTCCGGAAACTACATTTATGAGCATATTTTTGGTAAATATTATTTTGGATACAAAAGAAATGAACGTATGATTTTTATTATTATTACAAAGTATATCATATTTTCGACAAGGAGAAAATATATTATTTTCGGAAGTTAAATTATATTTTCTTAGAATATTTAGAAGATATATGGTTTTTGGGAAAAATATATATTTTCTTGAAATACATTATTTTTGGGACAAAACAAGTTTAAATATATTTTCTAAAATAAGACTTGAAAATATATTATTTTGGAAACTACAAATACGAGAATACGAATACACATGTATGAGGTACCCCCATCCTTGGGAAGAAAATACGAAAATAAATACTTGAGAAGTATTGTTACAAAAATATTGTTTAACTATTATTCCAAAATTAAATATAATTTAAAGTTAAAATATTAATTATTTTAACAAGGAATTATCACTTGGAATAATATTGAAGACATAAATGAAACGTAACTCAAAAACGTAAATACTAAGGCAAGGTACGGCCCGTTCGTCTAATAGACCCTAGTACATTGTAGGGAGTCGTGTTTGCTGAGGAGATTTGAGTTACGAGTATCGAAGACGCAAAACAGTGAGTTCATGCTCCCCCTTTTCTTTAACTGTTTTCGGTTTTATAACTCTCGGGGTCGAATACGTGTTACGAATACTTAAACGGTATGAATTGCCTATGAAATGCACTATTAGATCATGTGAGCATAGACTAAATATTGAAATGCCATTAATACTTAATTAGGGACGAAGGTTAGATCTAACGGGTACGGCCGAGCCCCACTCATGGTACTTGTGACCACTTGAGTGCTTCGGTGTCCTAGTCGAGGGAAATCGACATAGTCGAGGGAAATCGACATAGTCAATGGAAATTGACAGAGTCAAGGTAAATTGACATAGTCGAAGGGAAATTCGACATAGTCGAGGGAAATCGACAAGGGTATAAGCCTACTCATTTCGAGTGCTCCCTATGTCCTCACATGCTTTAATGTCCTTGTACAACACTTATTTGGTATGTTCATACACGCTTTTCATACCTGTTTTCAAAGGAGTCTCTCAAAGGTTTACAAGTACTCAAACAAAACGCATGAACTCGCTCAACTTTTGTTGATGTTTTCCAAAATTACATGTATTTCAGATGACAGGTTGGATCTTGGGCGCGGGTGTTGTCTCTAGAAGTAGACTTCAAGTTTAGATGTCATCCACTTTTGTTGGTTTGTAACCTAGTCGAAGGTTGTGTTTTAAAATTTAAATAATCGGTGTTTGTAATACGCAAATTTTATGAATGGATGAACATCGTTTTGACCATGTAGTTGTTTATTATGATTGAATGCAATGATATTAAACCAGTCACACATCATAAGCTTCCGCAAAAGTCAGGGTGTGACATGTTTAGCATGCTACCTGCTAGGATGCTTACTATCTTTTGTGGAATCAAGATAGGATGGGTCTAGAAATAAACAAAGATAATTTAGTTATTTGAATCTGAGTTGTCGAAACAATTTAATTGTCTATGAGATACTATGTCTGTATTAACTGATTTGCTGAGTATGTTATGGTATGGGACTTAACTTAAATATTTGGTAAAATTAGTTGTTATGGATTTCTCCTGGATAATCTGTTTCGCTCAGTGCCATGCCCCGATGTTTCCGTCATTGGTTGGGGTGTGATATTTGGTATGTAGATAGTGGAGGCTCCAGGTACATAATTGGATGTAGAGTCGTACTCAAAGATTTCAAAACTCATGTAGGGGGTGATATATCCTTTAGGAATAATAGTAAAGGGAAGGTGATGGGGTCTGGTACAGTTCAGTCTGGTAATGTTAAGTTTGAAAATGTCAATCTAATAGACAATCTAAAATTCAACCTCCTTGGTGTCTCACAAATGAGTGATAAGGGCTATGGCTCATTCTTTACTAAGGATTGTTGTAGGATTGTTGGACCAGAAATGGTTAAAAAGATTGAAGAAATAATAAAAAATGGAAAAACCCAACTTGTTGCTCAAAGGAGTGGCAAAAGAGAGCCCCAGGACTGATGCCTGTCTGTTCTCAGCTGCCTCTAACAAAGAGACAGAACTTTGGCACAGGAGATTGGGGCACACAAATCTCAAGACAATCACTGCTTTGTCAAAACAGGGTTTAGTAAGAGGTCTTCCTCAAAAACTATTCACCTGTCCTGAGCATTGTGTCTCCTGCTTAAAAGGAAAACAACATAAAGGCTCATTTAAGTCCATTGAGGAGTCCAAAATAACCAAGTGCTTGCAAATGCTGCACATGGATCTGTTTGGCCCAGTAAAAGTCATGAGTCTTAAAAAGAAAAGATATTGTTTGGTAATTGTAGATGACATTTCTAGGTTTACATGGACTTATTTCTTACATTCCAAAGATGAGACTGCAGGCATTCTGCAAGACTTTGTCAAACAGGTTGAAAAGCAGTTTGACTTGCCAGTAAAAGTCTTCAGGAATGACAATGGCACAGAGTTCAGAAATAGGGAGTTGGATAGTTTTGTGTGTCAAATGGAATTGTAAGGCAGTACAACATTCCAAGGACACCAGAGCAAAATGGGGTTGTTGAAAGAAAGAACAGGACATTGATTGAGGCTGCCAGAACCATGCTTGTTGATTCAGGTTTGCCATTAACTTTCTGGGATGAGGCAGTAAACACTGCTTGATATGTCCAGAACAGAGTTTTAATCAGCCCCAGACATCAAAAGACTGCCTATGAACTGCTGTATAAAATCAAACCACTGATCTCATACTTTAAAGTATTCGGCTGCCCATGCTTTATTTTGAATTTAAAAGACTCAATTTCAAAATTTGCAGCGAAAGTAGACAGTGGATATCATTTGGGATACTCAACCACTGCTATGGCCTACAAAGTGTTTAACACAAGGACCAAAACAGTGGAAGAAACTTTGAATGTGAAGTTCAATGAACTTTCTTCAATGAAAAATCCCTGCAAACCCTGCAGAATTGTTTGATCATGATAAATTTACTTTTGAAAATGTTTCTGTGAAGACTAACAGTTCAGGTCCATCAGAAAGTCCTCCATCAGACTATGGATATGAAGTCATCATTCCACAATAAAAGTCTGCATCAATTGGAAGAGTAGTAGATGTTCAAAACAGCTGTCAAGCTCAACCACTGCTACATCAACAGTTGTTGACCAAAGTAGCCCATTAACCCCTGCTTCCACATCCTCAAACACTGTTAATAAAAGTCCTCAAACAGTGGATAAAATTCAACATGTGTCCATGCCACTTCCTCCTATTCCTCCACCTCCATTTCAAGCCACTGCTGGATCATCAAAGTCACTAGCAGTGGTTAGCTCAGATGATTCACATCTGCAGCCCTCACCATTAAATGCCATTATTCCATACAAAGGAGATTTAATCTTCTTGAAGTCTCATCCACCTGACCAAATCATTGGCAACATTAGTGAAGGGGTGCTCACAAGAAGCCAATCCCAAAACATCTATCTTTTTGCTTGTTTTCTATCTCTCCATCAGCCAGTCAAGTACCAAGAGGCACTGAAAGACAACACCTGGGTAGAGGCCATGCAAGAGGAGCTTCAACAGTTTAGAAGACAACAAGTATGGGAGCTTGTATCACTGCCAGAGGGTGTAAGTCCTATTGGCACAAAGTGGATCTTCAAAAATAAAACTGATAAAAGGGGCATTGTTGTCAAGAATAAAGCAAGGCTAGTGGTTCAAGGTTTCAGACAAGAAGAGGACATTGACTATGATGAAACTTTTGCCCCTGTAGCAAGATTGGAAGCTATAGACTGTTCCTGGCCTTTGCTGTCAACCACAACATCAAGGTGTTTCAAATGGATATTAAATGTGCATTCCTCTATGGTAAGATTCAAGAAGAGGTATATGTTTGTCAACCTCCTGGCTTTGAGGATCCATTTTATCCAAATCATGTCTACAAGCTAAATAAAGCTTTGTATAGCTTGAAACAAGCATCTAGAGCCTCGTATGAAACTCTTTCCACCTTTCTTCTCTCTATTGGTTTCACAAGAGGTAAAATAGACAAAACACTGTTTTTAAAATGGAGAGGGAAATATTTGATGATTGTCTAGATTTATGTGGATGACATCATCTTTGGAAGCACATGTTCTAAAATGTGTGAAGAGTTTAGACAACTCATGACAGCTAAGTTTGAGATGAGTGCAATGGGTGAACTACAGTGTTTCCTTGGTCTCTAAGTGAAACAACTGCAAAATGGTACATTCATCCATCAAGGCAAATATGCCAAAGAACATTTAATGAAATTTGAGATGGATGATTGCAAACCATTTAGTACACTCATAGCAACCACATTGTTATGTCCGATGAAAAGGATGATTTGGTTGATCAAACTCTTTATAGAAGCATGATTGGGTCTTTATTGTACCTAACTGCATCTAGGCCAGACATCATGTTTGCAACATGTGTTTGTGCAAGATCCCAATGAGCCCTAGAAAGTCAAACCTTATTGCTGTAAAAAGGATATTCAAATACCTAAAAGGTGCTCCCACACTTGGTATCTGGTATCCAGCTAATGGAAATATCAAGCTTTCAGGTTTCCCAGACAGTGACTTTGCTGGATGCAACACGACAAGGAAGTCCACTTCAGGAGGGTGCCAATTCCTAGGCAATTGCTTAGTGTCTTGGGAAAGCAAAAAGCAAGTAGCTGTTTCAACATCCACTGCTGAGGCAGAATATATAGCTGATGCAAGCTGTACAGCCCAACTGCTTTGGCTTCAAAATCAATTGCTGGATTTTGGTATCACTGCCTTAAAGACACCTCTCATGTTGGACAGTCAGGCAACAGAAAATATCATCAAAAATACAGTATCACATTCAACCACCAAGCACATTGATATCGGACATCACTTTGTGAGGGATTGCTATGAAAAAGGTTTGATTTCTCTACACCATGTTCCAACTAAAGATCAGCTGGCAGATGTTCTAACAAAAGCATTAGACACATCCACCTTTGAAAGCTTGATCTCTAGGATTGGCATGCTGAACATGGAATAACAGGCAAATTCCTGTTTTTCTATGAATAAAAGCATTAAAATGTTTTCAGAAAATCAAAAATCCATCCTTAAAAATAGCTAAAAATGAAATATTCATTATTCCTTAAAAGTTTGCCATAACCACTGTTTTTGGTTCAAACATCTGTTCTGTTAAATGCTATCCACTGCTGAAAGTCAACCTTTGTTCTCTCATTTCCTTGGTAATCACTGTTGATCAAACATCAGTGTTTTCATCCACTGATAGCTAACGTTACCCACTGTTTTCATTATAACCGTTGCAAACAACTAATATTACTCCATCAGTGGTTTCCTAAAACAACTGTCATCCATTATTCATCAGGGGTTGGCACGTGGACAGTACATAGCGGTCAGATCTTTTGTAACCGCTGCCACGTCAGCATTCATTTTTTCCCTTCATAAAACCCTGATCAAAACCCCAAACAGGGTTTTCACTGTCGAATCGAATTCAAAATTTCTTTCTCAAAACAGTTACCATCAATTTCTCTCAAAATCACTCATTTTCTTCATTCGTTCTTCATCACCCCCAAATCACCATGGCTCTTCCATTTAAAACTCCACATAATTACTTGGGCTTACTTGAAAAACCAAGTCATACTGAAACCTTCAACTCTGTAATTGATGCTCTGTCATCTTCAAAGTACAAAACTTTGTTGACCTGTGATGCTCCGATTTTCATGGAAACCCAACAAGAATTCTGGAAAAATGCTAAATTAGAAACTAAGGATAAAAAGCCCTTAGCCATCAATTCTTCAATAAAGGGTGTTCCAATCATAATAACACGTCAAACAATTTCAGAGGTATTTGAACTCGATGATCTTCAAGGTAAAACATCATTCCCAAAGTCTGAGTATCAAACTGATTTTCTTGAGAGAGGGTATGAAGAGGAAATTAAAAAAAATACTTTACAAAAAGGCAGTTTTCCTCCTGCCATGAGGTTTTTGTTTCATACCCTTCTCATGTGTGTTTCAAATAAAACAACTGCTTTCAATGAGATCCCATTGAAGATCCAATACCTGGGCTATGCTATACTACAAAAAGAAAATTTCAACTATTCCCAGGAGATCTTCAATTATCTTGTTACAAATGTTAATAAAAAAATCATTTTTGTTGTTTCCCAGATTTCTAAGTTTTTACTTACAAAAGAAATTTTCAAAAGATAATGCACATGTGCTTATCCAGGGAAACCCCATCCAAATAAACAGCCTAACCTCTGAAACTTTTACAAGGCTGTCAAAACCTTCCAAAACACAAACAGAGGTTCTTGAGTAGAATTTAGCAGCTGCCACTGCTCCTCAGGTATCTGTTGTTGAGCCCACTTCTCAAGATGATCACAGCAGCACAACCATTGCTGTGAAACCCACACCTAAAACCACCAAAAGACCCAAAAAGAAAAATCTCCAAACCCCCCCCCCCCCAAACCCATCAAAAAGATAACTCTGGAAGATGATGTCCAAGAGGATATACCTGTGACAACACAAAAGTCACCAATAACCACTGCTGCTACTTCCTCACAGCAATTGAAAGAAAGATCTCAACCTGAGCCTAAAACTCCTCCTGCATCTTCTCAAAAAGATCAGGTTGTAAGAACAGGGGCACCAAATTATGATGCTCTGGAATAACTTGATTCCATCACCCACAGCCCATTGCCCGGGGCAAATTCTCTTTCCACCCCTATCCTCACTTCACAAATTCCACCAACCATATTACCTCTATTGGATGCAGTTGATCTGGCCCAGACACAAATCAGTTCTTCTCAATCACCTATTAATGAGAATATGCCACAACAAGTGACTAAGTCTGGTGTTTCAATCCCTGCTAACCCACAAATAGTTGAGGAGGCTACACTGCAGGAATTACAAGTAATTCCTATCAGTAGTTCAAGTGGAGCAGCTACTACAAGTGTGGAACCCACTGGTTTACACTTGGACAGTAGTTTAATAAGTGAGACTCCCTTGAAGGCAATTTCTTCTTTGGGAACCAGGGTGTTTCCAGTATTCACTGGTTCACTAAAACTGGTTACCCCTACTGACGGAAGAAGTCCCCAGTACCAAGAAAAAGGGGCATCAGTGGATGATCTTTGGG
The DNA here is from genome assembly GCF_002127325.2 of Helianthus annuus. Taxonomy (NCBI): domain Eukaryota; kingdom Viridiplantae; phylum Streptophyta; class Magnoliopsida; order Asterales; family Asteraceae; genus Helianthus; species Helianthus annuus. The sequence goes on from NC_035437.2 coordinate 101,381,125, forward strand.
ACACTTTCCCTAAGACAACTGCTGATACAACCACTGCAGTGGGAAATCAGATGATCCCATTAAGTTGGGTGATGGTTTAATGTACAGAGAATTGATGGAGAGGGTTGATAAACTGGACACATCTGTTGCAGACATTAAGTCTATGCTGCAACAGTTGTTACAAGCATAAAAGGCAACACCCACTGCTGCACCAGCTGCAACATCTGCTCCATCATCTGCTCCTACTCCCACTGAGCTTTGGGAATTATTTCAACCTCTGCTTCACAAACAAAGAGCATATGTTGATCAGCAACATGAATTTCAAGTTCAAAAGATTAGCAATTTGATGGAAGCAAGGTTCAAGGATACACAGGCAGATATCAAGGCAATTAAGGCCCATTTACTACAAACCACTGGCACTGCTCCTCCTACAATCATCTTTGTTGACAAAGCTCCTGATGATGCCAAAAAGGGGGAGAAAAAGAAGAAGGGATGGGAAGATGGTCTATACATTGAACCAGATAAAAAATCTAGTCTGGCCATAGAAATTCCTAGGCCAGATGGTTCCAAAAAGGTTGATGTAACCTTGAATGCTTTTGCTGATGAAAAAGCAAGGCTGAAAAAAGGATATGGAGACAAAGGGTAAAATAAGGTTTGAGCAGGAGAAGAAAGTTTTAATGGAGATGGAAGAACAGGGTACTTCTGAGCCCAAGGATGATCAAGAAAATCCTAAGCCTAAAAGAAGGCCTACCAGAAAAGTAAGGCAACCAAAAATCACACCTCCCAAATCCACAAAACAAACTCCTCTACCTCCCAAAAGTTCCTCTCATCAACCTTCCAAACCAACAGATGTTAAAATACCTAATGTATCAACAGTTGTTGGTACTTCAGTTGTTTAACAGATGTTACCCAAACAACTGCCACCACTACCACTTCAACACACACTCAATCCACTGCCTTACCAAAAATCACATCACCACCAAAAGCAACTTCACTACCAGCAACACCACTTGCCAAAAAGCAGAAGACATCATATGACACACCATCTGTTGTAATGACAACAGTGGTTCAAACACCAGTTGTTTCAACAGCTGTTAGTCAGCCACTTACCACTCAAATCATCACCACTTAACCCACCAAAACACCACCAACCTCTCCTAAACCAAAAAGGAGAAGGATAATACTGAATGATGACTCTTCACCACCTCCAACATCTTCACAACCACTGACCCTTGTTACCATTCCAAACCCTGTTCCACTCTCTTCAGCACAAGCCTTTATTCCAAACAATGCCATTACTCCTGCAGGAGTCCAGTATCCATTAGATCTTCCAGCAGTTAGAGAGGAGATAAAATCCTTCTACTCTGAAGATGACCCTTCAAAAAGGAACCTGCCATCTCTTCAAGGATATCCTAGGCCTAATAACATAGAAGAATATTTGAAGTTAAAGGCTTAACAAGCAGAGGATATCTCTAAAAGAAATACAGAGGGAAAGTCTCACAAAGAGATTCAAAGATACTACCAATATCTGCTAACTCAAGTCAGAACTTTGGAGCAGTTTTCAAAAGATCTTTGTCAGAAACTATTAGAAAAGGATGATGAAAGCCAAAGATCTCTGGTATCCAGCTGATGGTAAAATTGAGCTTTCAGGTTTCTCAGATAGTGAATTTGCTGGATGTGACAAGACAAGGAAGTCCACTTCAGGAGGGTGCCAATTCCTAGGCAATTGCTTAGTGTCTTGGCAAAGCAAAAAGCAAGCAGCTGTTTCCACATCCACTGCTGAGTCAGAATATATAGCTGCTGCAAGCTGTACAGCAGAACTGCTCTGGCTTCAAAATCAGTTACTAGATTTTGGTATCACTGCCTTAAAGACACCACTCATGTTGGATAGCCAGGCAGCAGAAAATATCATCAAAAATCCAGTTTCTCATTCTACCACCAAACACATTGACATCAGACATAACTTTGTGAGGGATTGCTATGAAAAAGGTTTGATTTCTCTGCATCATGTTCCAACTAAGGATCAGTTGGCAGATGTGCTAACTAAAGCATTAGACACATCCACCTTTGAAAGCTTTTGATCTCTAGGATTGGCATGCTAAACATGGAATAACAGGCAAAATCCTGTTTTTCTATGAATAAAAGCATTAAAATGTTTTCAGAAAATCAAAAATCCATCCTTAAAAATAGCTAAAAATGAAGTTTTCATTAAAATCCTTAAAAGTCTGCCATAACCACTGATGAGTTCAAAAGTCTGTTCTACTTCAAAAGTCTGTCCACTGCTGAAAATCATCCCCTGCTCTCTCATTCCTTTGATAAACACTGTTGTTCAAAAGCAGTGCTGTATCCATGAAAGTATTGTCCTTCACTTCATCAGGGGATGGTACGTGGACAGTACATAGTGGTCAGTCTTTTTGTAACCGCTGCCACGTCAGCACTCACTTTTTCTCCATAAAACCCCCTTTCAAACCCCACACAGGGTTCTTACTGTCGAATTGAATTTATAAAAATTCTCTTCTCAAAGCAGTTTCCATCACTTTCCATCAAATTTCTTCGATTGTCTTCTTCAAAAATGACTAAATCGAAGTCCTCCGCAAAATCCACTTCATCTTCAAAAGGGGCCTCTCAAAAGGCTACACCCACAGAAATTCCATACAAACCCTCTCATAATCTTCTGGGTCTTCTCACAAAACCCGGCACCATAGATACCTTTGATTCCATCCTCGAAATGATTACTGCTTCAAAGTACAAAACTTTGTTAACAGCCGATGCACCCATTTAGTTGACAACCCAAAGATAGTTTTGGCAAAATGCAACCCTTGAAAAACAAGGTGAGACTGTCACTACCATTAACTCTTCTCTAAAGGGTAAAGCTGTCAAAATCACACCACAATCCATCTCTGAAGTCTTTGCACTCAATGATCAAGAAGGTAAAAATTATTTTCCCAAAAATGAGTTAAAAATTGACTTCATTGAAAGAGGGTATGCTGATACAATGATGAAGAGGGATACCTTACAAAAAGGTTACTTCCCTCCTGCAACAAGATTTTTATTTCATACCCTGCTTATGTGCGTTTCAAATAAAACAACTTCTTTTAATGAAATACCATTAAAGATTCAAAACCTGGGGTATGCTATTCTTCAAGAAGAAAATTTTAATTATTCCCAGGTAATCTTTAATGATATGGTTAAAAATGTTGAAACAAAATCATTCTTACTGTTTCCAAGATTTCTAAGCTATTATTTTGAAAAGAAATTCAGTAAGGATGATCTTTCTTTAATAAACCAAGGTGACTCTTTTCAAATGCACAGCTTAACTGCTAAAACTTTTACAAGAATGTCAACACCTTGCAAAACACAAGCAGAGGTGCCTGAGCAGAATTTAGCAGCTACCACTGCTCCTCAGGTATCTGCTGCTGAGCCCACTACTCAAGGTGATCAAAGCAGCAAAATAACTACTTTGAAACCCACACCTACAATCACCAAAAAGCCAAAGAAAAAGAAAACTCAAACCCCCCCCCCCCAAACCCATCAAAAAGGCAACTCTGGAGGATGAGATACCAGAGCAACTGCCTGTGACAACACAAAAGTCACAACAAACCACTGTTGCTACTTCCTCACAGCAGTTGGTAAAAATATCTCAAACCATAGCTGAAACTCCTTCTGTCTCTTCTCAAAAAGAACAGGTTGTACAACAAGGGACACCACTCTATGATGCTCTGGAATCACTAGTTTCCATCATCCACAGCCCACTACCCGGGGCAAATTCTCTATCTACACCCAGCCTCACATCCACAATTCCCACACCAACTAAACTTTTGTTGGATGCTATTGATTTGAACTAGGCACAAACCAGTCCTTCTCAATCACCTGTCAATGAGAATATACTTCAACAAATGACTGGGTCTGATGTATCAATCATAGTTAACCCACCAACAATGCCTGAGGAGGTTACACCCCTTGAGTTACTAGTAACTCTTGGTGGTATTCCAAGTGAAGCAGGCACTACAAGTGTTAAAACCACTGGTTTACATTTGGACAGTGGTTACATCCATAAGACTTCCTTGGAGGCAATTCCTTCCATAGCACCTCTGACATCCACAAGTGGATTTATTTTGACCACTGGCAACATCAAAAGGTTGTCAAGTGTTGAAGGAAGAAGACCCCAGTACCAAGAAAAAGGGGCATCAGTTGTTGATGTTTGGAGTATACTCCCTACCTCAACCTCTGATAAAACCACTGATAGTGGGAAATCAGATGATCCCATTAAATTAGGTGATGGTTTAAAGTACCTGGAATTGAGGGAACGTGTTGAAAAACTGGATACTTTTGTTGCAGAGATCAAAGAAATGCTGCAACAGTTGTTAACAGTACAAAAGGTACAATCCCCTGCTGTTCCACCTCAAACATCTGCTCCACAAGCATCTGTTGCAAATGAGCTCTGGAACTTCTTTCAACCTTTTCTCCAACAACAACAACAACTGGCTGATCAGCAACATGAAACACATGTCCAAGAGCTGAGAAACACAATGGAGTCTAGGTTCAAGAACACAGAAGCTGACATCAAGGCTATAAAGGCCCATCTATTGAAAGGTGCAATCCCCTGCTGTTCCACCTCAAACATCTGCTCCACAAGCATCTGTTGCAAATGAGCTTTGTAACTTCTTTCAACCTTTTCTCCAACAACAACAACAACTGGCTGATCAGCAACATGAAACACATGTCCAAGAGCTGAGAAACACAATGGAGTCTAGGTTCAAGAACACACAAGCTGACATCAAGGCTATAAAGGCCCATCTATTGAAAACCACTGGCACTGCTCCTCCAACAGTTCTCTTTATTGATCAACTTCCCCCAAATAATGCCAAAAAGGGGGAGAAAATTCAGGAGTGGAGGAAGAAGGGGATTGATGATGGTTTGTATGTTGAACCAGAAAAGGATGCTATGCTCAGAAATATTCCCTTGCCAGATGGTAGCAAGAAGGTTGATGTTACCCAAAATGCACTTGATGAAGGAGTAATAAGTGCAAAAAGGGATAGAGCGGCAAAGGATATATCAAGGTGGAATGAGGAGAAAAGAGCTTACATGGAGCTGAATGCGCAGGGTTGTTCTGGGCAAAAGGATGTTCAAAATCCTACTAGAAAAGTAAGGAAACCCAAGTCCACACCATCCAGACTCATAAAGCATACATCAAAATCACCATCCAAAAGCCACCAACATCAAACCTCCACCCAAACAGTTGCTGAAACTCCTGCTATATCAACATCTGCTGGTACTTCAGTTGTTTCAACAACTGCTATCACTACAACACACACCACTTCAACACACACTACAACCACTGCCTTACCACCACCACCATCACCACTTAAAACAACATCTCCACCATCACCTCCTGTTAAAAAGCAGAAGACAGCAGATGTTACAACATCTGCTGTAATGACAACAGTGGTTGAAACATCAGTTGTTAGTCAATCACAAACCACTGCCACTCAAGTCACCACCACTGTTCCACCCAAAACATCATCTGCCTCTCCTAAAATAAAAAGGAGAAGGATTATCATACCAGATGATGATTCTCCATCACCACCACCAACATCTTCAAAATCTCTAGCGCTTGTCACAATTCCAAATCCCATTCCTCTCTCTTCAGCTCAAACTCAAAAGCCATTACCTCCTGCAGGTGTTTTATTTCCTTTTGAACTCATAGCAGTTAGAGAAGAAATCAAATCTTTCTATTATGAGGATGACCCTGCTAAAAGGAGTTTGCCATCAGTTGAAGGATATCCCAGGCCAAACAATATTGAAGAATATTTGAAAGTCAAGGCTAAGCAAGCAGAGGATATCTCAAATAGAAACAAACAAGGGAAATCTGATAGAGAATTTCAGCAAAATTATCAGTTTCTACTTTCACAAGTCAATGCTTTGGAGCGATTTGCTAAAAATGTATGTCAACAAATCTCAGAAAGGGCAGATGAGACCTTGAGAAAAGACTACACTGATAACATCATGACTTACAAGAAATACAAAGGAGAGAAATACATGTACAAAGACTGGACCATTCCTGAGCTTGAAAATGAAGCAGCCAGGATTCAAGAAATGATTAAAAATAAGGTCAAACATACTCCTCCTGAAAAATTCAAAAAGTTTATATCTAAAAAAATTATAGAGTTGAAGAGAATGAAAGAGGAGCTGATAGCAGCTGATTATGGGTCAAAGAATTCTGTGTCAAAGTGGGGAGAAGATAGGGTCAGGGCTACCTACAAAAGGTTGGAGGAACTAAGAAAGAAACATCCAAAAGTTCCACAATAACCTGACTATCCTGAAGCAGAGGTTTCAAAAAGACCATCAAAGCTGCATATCAGGAGATCCACTGCTCCAGCTGGTGCAACCATCTTTAAAAGAAGGCCACAAAAACAGTTGGGTGCTGAAACAATCCAAGATCTAATGGCTGGTGATGACCTTGTAAAAGAGGGTATTAAGGTAATGATTGAAGAAGATCTTGGATTGGAACAATCTGCAAACACTGCTCAGACAGTTATGAATAGGCCTGTATCACCTAACACCTCATCTAATAAAAATCTCCCAAGAAACCCATCAGACTCAAAGGTACTAAAGTGGAAAACTGACAAACAGACCCACGTACTGACATTGCTCAAGTCTAGTGGAGAAGTGAAGAAAATATCAAGGGAACAAGCTCTTGGCCTGGGTTGTAACACCTCGAAATTTTGTGTCCAATAATGTGGTAACACGTGTCATGAGTTACACGTGACATTAAATATTAAATAAAGGACTAAAGTTGACAAACCTTGAAAGTATGTAAATTCGAGGGTTATAAATGTCAACAAAGGGAAAAAATACTGTATAGTAACCCTAAACGATGCTCGTACCTTCAAACGAATAAATCATGGATCGTACGGAAGCGAAACGCGGAAGAAAGTGAGAGATTACAAGCTGCAGGGGTTAACTGTGTCAACATGTTTAATTATACCTCTGAGTGACCCTTTGACGAACCCGAGGCTTTGTAACAGTAAAATACCCTCACTAGAATATACTATATAAATTTCGCGAAGTTCCGTTTACAAACGAGAAAGTTATGATCAAATTCGTACGAGAGGGATTAAAAGCGTCAACAATGAAAGTTAAGGCTTTCCGGATAGTAATTAAACTAACCGGGGACTTAACAGTACGGGTAAATGGCACGAGGCCCTTAATTGTAATTAACCGAGGGCCAAATCGCAAAGTTACCCCTTCGAAACCGAAAGGTTAGGTTATTAATTACAAAGATTTGGTCAATGATTATAAAAGATTTAGAAATCTGGAAAATCAAGTCTAATGCGGGCCGCGTAAAGGTTATGCACGAGTTGATGCGGGCCGCGAGCCACCTGCATATACGCGTTCTGACTTGAGGATTCAGGCGACTCGCGTAAAAGTTGCCTGATCTCTCATGCGGGCCGCGTGAATGTCCCAGATGCAGAAACTTTGGACAGACTTGATGTTTGAAGTTGTGAACGATCAAAAGGGCGATAAATGAAGCATGGGCGCCCTCTACTTGCTCCCTAGCATCCAGGGCCACCTGCTGATCATCCATGCTCCATTGTAGGGTGTGTTGTAATGATCCTAAGCCAAAATTTCACTATAAAAGGACATACATTGCACCTAAGTAAAATCACACTCAAACCTGCATTCTAAATCATCTCTGGAGCTCAAGACTTCTATCTAAGCTTCACATTTCGTGCATAGAACTTCTGTAAGTTGGTTCAACCCTTTATGGTTTAGCTTTTACTTAGTTTTAGCTTAAAAGTCAAACCGTCGTAATTAACGGTTGACATAACGGTTAATCACAAATGGTCCAGTGATTAACCGAATCAAAAGTAGTTATAAGTTGGTATTTATGTGGGTAATAAACCCCTAAAAGGGTTCCCCCTGATCACCACTCTAACTAGTTCAAATGACGAGTCAAACATGCTTAGAAAAAGTCAACAGAAATGCTATTTTGCGATTTACGCATAATCTGTAATGTAGATGGTATGAAACCTGTTTAAACACTCATAAAACATGATAATAAGTATATTAACAAGTCTAAGCTTGTTTGATCCGGCCATTTGCTATATTGACCCGGTTCGGAGCCGAAAGTCGCAAAACCTTGACTTTTGCTTTGACTTCAGTTCTGACCCATTTTAGTGTAATATAGATATGCCTTAAGACTCTCTTAGGACCAGGTTACATGATGGTATCACCCTCTGTGACCGGTTCGTCGTTTGTCCGAGTCTTTTACACCTTTCCGTTAAATGCTTAAAAGTTGACCGTAACGCCCATTTTTAATTAAAACGAGAAATTCGGACACGTGAAACGATCATGACCTTGGTTACTGATTTCTAAGCATGTCCCAAAAATTTCACGTCAATCCGAGGTCCAGAATAGGAGTTATGCTAAATAGCGCAATTAAAGAAAACTTTTGTAATTAACGACACAATTAGCATAACGCCTATCTAAACCAAGAATTCGACACCAAACCTTTTACACACTGATGTAAAATAATATTTTGGAATTTTTAAAGATTTTTAATTATTTTTGACCTGCTCATAACCTGCGGTTATGGCATCGGTTCGGTAAATACCGAATATGCCCTTTTTGGCCATAATTTGAGTTCTACAAGGTCTTTTGTCCCGATTCCAGTTGCTACTATTTTTAAATAATAAATAAAGTATTTTAGACTTTATAAACTGTTCGGGAAACTCAGATTTCCTGTAGAACTCTAAAACCTCTTTTATGATCTTTAAAAAGACCAAAATACCCCTACGGGGCATAATATGAACTTAAACTCGTTACGGGCATTATGGAAGGTATCCTACTGATACCACAACCTCTTTAAAGCATATTGACTTAGGAAACAAGTGTAGGACCCCTACGGTTACCCGTGGCGCCTTTAGCGCGCACGGTTCAACTTATGTAACTAGTTTTCATAAGTTAGCCGAAACGGGTCAAACCATATTGTTTTGACCCCAAAATCCAGAGTATGATTATTATACCCAAATAAAACAAGTCTTCAAACTTGTTGGGTCAAAATCACACTCCATTCACGGTTTTCGCCTTTCACGCGATTAAACCGTAACTATCTTTTGAAACTGACCGGTCTGAGCTACGGAAATTATAAAGACCCGTTAGGATTCTAATAGGTTATTTTAAAACCTTCGTTCCAGAATAGGAGACCAGTAAAAGCTATCTGTGATTTATTCAATTAAGGATTATACTTGCAAAGGTAAATACTTTTAACTTATTTTCCGTTATACGGGCTTGGGTTACGGTATCTAAAATACCGCTTGGTCGGGCAATTGACCCCAACTCATTAGTAGTTGGGTATTATCAATGTGACCCATTTGAAAACTTGTTTTGTTTGCTTGACGCCTTTGGGGGCTTAATGACCATGTCCCGGATATCCTTGGCAGCAATTACGAATGACCACGACCTTGACATCCCGGTGTAGGCGTACACCCGGCATTATGTCTATAATTATAAAAGTGTAGCCGTTGGTTACCCGCCACGGTTTTATACTATGTGGTGTGTCTATTAAACTTTAACCCGATACGACTTGGGCGACCGAACGCATAGTAACATGTAATTCTTTACAAGATTTAATTATAAATTATCCCAAGTTATAAAGAGTTTGTGCCTTGAGCATTTAAACCAATTTTATTAAACATTTTTACAAAAGTGTCAGTTGAACGTATTTACCAGTGTAAACTGACGTATTTTCCCCAAAAGACTAAATGCAGGTACTAGGCGTAATTGGCTGGGATTTCTCCTTAGCATCATTAGAAGTCTCGCAAGCTTAAGATGCCTGAAGTCTGTTGAACAATACTTTTTGTTATTTTTATTGATCCCCTGTGGATTATTATTTCAACAATGGTGATACATTGATATTACACTTACAGTTGAAATATATTATCTTTATGCTTCCGCTGTGCATTCATATAATTGTGTGGTTTGACTATATTGTTGCCAACTACGTCACAGTAATCCCCCACCGGGCCCACTAGTGATACACGTGGAAATCAGGGTGTGACAGGTTGGTATCAGAGCCAACACTGAGTGAATTAAACACTAGCCTTTGTGTTTAATCTCAGTTACACAATTGCACATACTTGAGTCTAGACAAGAACATAGGACAAATTCGAATTGTTATTCTAGTTTGTCTTTTTATTATTTATTGTTATTTAAAGTTTTAAAAAGCAGGAAATATGCCGCCTGCAATCAGAAGAGGAAGAGGAGGAAGAGGCAGAGGAACGATCATTACTCACCATGATCACGAAGCTGGACCTTCGAACATGCGAGCTCCTTCCAGTACAAGGAGTGAAGAACCACAGAGACGAAGAAACCTTTTTGAACCTGCGAGACATTCTACCTCGCATAGCTCGACGCCATCGTACCGTCACTCGTTCGGGCCAGATTCCGAAAATGATCCCAATAACCCTCAACCATCCTTTTTACCTCTACAGCGATCTACATCACACCGTGCTTTTGATGATCCCACTCCTTACTTCAGAGGTCAGTTTAACCCAGCAGATTACATTCAGGAACCTTTAGGCTTTGTCCCGTTAGGACCACAGGATCACTTCTCAGAAGACCATATGGATAAGGACACAGATCCCATAGAACCTGCTCGTGGTACGCCCACACATCCTATCGAGATCTCTGATGGATCTTCTTTTCATGGCACACCTTATCAAGGGCCAGATAGTTTTCAAGCGTTGTTCAACCAGCACGAGTGGTACTTCACACCCTCCCATCAGACATCGCAACACGAGCAGTAGCAACAGCAAGATCCCTCCGAGGATCCACGTTTCGTGGCAGTTACGCCACCACCTCCACCACTGGTTCAACCAGTAATTCCAGATCCGCCAAGGCGTAGAAGATCAGGCGCACGGATGTCTACCCGAGGAGGGGAATTCCATTTCAGCACCCCTCGCCACTCGAGTGCTAGTCACTATCCGTCAGTACCTGAAGAAGGACCTTCAAGTCCAGTACATGAGGCGAACTCCGCACTAGTTGCACCATCTTCGCCACAATTTGGGTATGACCACCCAATACCTGCATATACGGGTCCAACGGCATACAACCCGTTCGAACAACCGTCGCATACGCATTACAATTACAGCTATGAGCGCGACCCATATGTAATAGCGGCTAGGTATAATGCCCGCTATCCCGACGGAGTTTTTAGAAACCTAGGGATACCGGATTACTCAGCTCATGGGTATCCAGCACCTCCTAGACCTCCAGTTCCGCAACCGGCGCCACAACCACGTTTCTCTCCTCCTGAACAAGAAGAAATCCTCCATCGGTTAAGTCGTGTGGAACGGGATTTCGAGGAAGAACGAAAGAACAACAGGGGATTCCTTAAGGGTCTAGCAAACCTGTTGAAGGGCAAGAAGAAGAAACGTGACTATTAGTCTATATGTATGCTCTAATGTAATGTCTATTTTAAATAAGTCCCTGCGTGGACGTTTATCGTATTTCAGTCCCTACGTGGACTTATCCTTTAGTCCCTGCGTGGACACCTATCTTGTATTGGTCCCTGCGTGGACTTGTCTCTTTATTAACCTCTATGTAGGTATGTACTTGTTTAAAAGTCCCGTTTAGGGCAGCGTGTAATCGTATTTGAAGTTTATGGAATGTTATGTTATAGATTTCATTTTGTTATTACTATGTATATGAAATAAATCAAAATCATTCCTTTTAAATTTAAATCTGCCTAAGTAAAGAGTCTTAAGAGTGAAACCTAGCCAGGTGTCTTTTTAGACCCGGCCAAGATGGTAAGACCTGATTAAAAGATTCAGAATTCCAGTTAACCTCTATAATCATGTTAACGTTCATGGCAGATGTGATTCATTAAAATCGCACGCGTCATTCTTGAATAAGAATCCTTCTAAGGATTTCAAAACCCAAATTAATGATATAATAAATCATGGGTTAAATCATCAATAAAGATGATCATTTATTAAACATCCATTAGTGATGTAGTGCCTACGGGCCGAATTATTAAACATCCATTAGTGGTGTAGTGCCTACGGGCCAAATCATTAAACATCCATTAGAGATGTAGTGCCTACGGGCCATGATGATTGTCATAATAAGACAAAAGACAGTGGTGGTCTATGACTCCCTGTCAGAAAGGGTAAAAGGACTACGGTTCAAACCTTCATACCTTGATTCTCTGTAATCTCGGCTAATATTATAAAAAAAACGTCCTCGTGACTAGGCTTTTGTGCCAATAACAATATTATTTGTAATTAGGATAAGTATGTTCAAATCCTAAGTAAAAGTGAGTAACAAATTAACCAGATATGGTCTCTGTTACCATGGTTAATGAATTGCCATAAAAGACAATTCCATAATAAACTCCTAAATAAAATTTTCGTTATCTTCTCTAACAGATTCAAGTTACCATGGCTGACTGATGTGTGTAAAATGCAACATATAAATTACATCAAATAAGGCATAAAACTAACCCTTTTTAAGTACTAATGTTGGAAAAAGAGTGTTTTTGTCTTCCTTTTGTATTTTCAGGATGAAATGAGCTCAAATTCACAAAAGAAGCAACAAGACAGCTAATTCTAACATAAATACAAGAAAAGGAATAAAAGTAGACTGCCCGAACCCTCAACGGCATCCTCCCAAGCAAAGAAGAGAAAACAGAAGCCTGAACACGCCCCGTGCTCAGCCAGCACGGGGCCGTGCCCAAGAAGCAGCAGAAAAGACAAACCTGTAGAAGCTTCTATTGCCCACCACGGGGCCGTGTCCAGTGAGCACGGGGGCGTGGCGAAAGTACAGCAGGCGCATTAATTGTAATTGCGAATTACAATTAATGAAGAGAGAGAGTGTCAGACGGGCACGAGGGCGTGTCCAGCGGACACGGGGCCGTGCCCAGCCTTCTGTTCAGCCTATAAATAGGAGTGCTTGGTTTCATTCCAACTCATCTCTTGGCACACCACCTCTCTCACACTTCATCCACAACCCACCACCACCATAACACCATCATCCACCACCATCATCCATTGTCCATCGTAGAGTGTGTGAGTCGTCTCGGGATCCAAGATTGATAGTAAGAGTTCTTGACAATCAAGGCCATGTTTGCCTAAGTCTCTTACATCACTTGGTGAAGACAAGTGTTTAGTATAATACTTTTTATTTTTAATCTTTTGCACTTTTTATTTGGTTTTGTATTAATGACTTTAATAACTAGTTGCTTATGTTGAAGGTGATCTTTCCTTATCGTTTGTCCGTGGTGTCTAGGCATTATTTTACTGTCTATATAAAATAAAAGATTTTCACCATTCATATCTCCACGGTCTATATGGAGGTATGTTGGCTACCTAGTCGGGGGTTAAGGGAACGGTTTGGTAAGGCTCTTGCCCTTGTTCAGCGTTTAGAGGTCCTGCAAGGGACCTGGGTCAAATTTAGTAGGATCTCCTTCAATGCCCATAGGTATTGGATGGCGGGGATCCAAACTCTTTGACCCCCTCGTAAGTTAACTACTATTAATACTACAACCCGGCTATTTAGGACTGTATCCCTGCTGACTCAGACTACTTAGCCGAGGGTAACGTCACCGCCAAAAGCAGGGCCTACCACAATTTGCATTAATAACTTAATTCATTATCTTCTAATAATCCAACCCTTTAGGATTGTATCCTTGCTGACTCAAACTATTGGGTTGAGGGTAACGTCGCCTTCAAAAGAGGGGCCTACTACAATAACTAAGATAATCTCTTAAACAAGTGAAAAAGTGCGAAAATAATCAAAGGTTATACTAATACACGAGTCGGATACAAGTGATTCATCTTGTCTCTCTGTTATTATTTTATTTTTATTTTTCAGCATTTAGTTAGTTTTTACTTTGTTAGTTTAAAAAACATTTTTCTAACTTTTTGATTTGATTAGACGTTGAGGATAAACCGGTACTAAAAGCTCTTGTGTCCTTGGACGACCTCGGTATCTTACCAACACTATACTACGTCCACGATGGGTGCACTTGCCCATATGTGTGTTTAGTGTTAGTGAATATCGTGTTTTATAAATTTAAAACTTGGCTAAAGGTGTAAAAAGGGCTTAATTATATATCTAAATTATATACACACCGACACCCATCAAGTTTTTGGCGCCGCTGCCGGGGACACAAGGATTTTAAGAAAGTTAGGAATCAACGGCCTAATCATATTTTTATTTTTCTTTTTAATTTTTTAGGATTTTCTTAAGTTTTTCAGCTTCTGCAGAGCTCAGCACGGGCCGTGCCCGCTGAACACGCCCCCGTGCTCAATCATTGGAACTGGCAATCCTGTTTTAAGTCAGATAGTAAGCTGAACACGGGGCCGTGCTCACTCAACATGCCCCCGTGCCCAAGATTCTCTTACTGAAAACAGAACCGTTAGATCCCGGCGGTTGGTAATTTCTGACACAAACATGAGTGATAGTAATTCTTTTTACTTTCGGCACTCTTATGGTATGTGGTGTCAATTATGTGGAGGCGAACATGAAGAATTAAAATGTTATTTTCTAAATTATAGGCCCCACTATATAGACCCACCAATTCCTTATAACCTTAAGAAGGGCGAAAGTAAAAATAAGCACTATCTCTCCCTCGAATGCGCCCAACCAGATATTCTAGGGGAAATGCTCCTTGACGAGTTATTTCAACTAGAAGAACTAATTCTAAATTGGTCAAAAGAACTTAGGAAGGATTTTATTGATCCGCCCCAAGACGATGACCATGAGGAAATGTTGGAACCGCATTCCGACAACCTCGTTGCTACCGAAAATACCTTCATACCTAGAAAAGACTTGGACGATAGTCGTCCCTGTGCCGATTGTGCCGTGAAGGACTCTCCATCGACTTCGTTCGGTGCATACATAGACCTGAGCGATTCGGCATACACCTTCTTTAACGAGAGCCCGGGAAAGGGTTGGACTTGTCCACCTAGAATGAAAATAGGAATTACCCTCACCGACAACCTCTTGCGTTCTCGCCTTAGTATAGGACAATTAAGGTATCTTAGGCACTTTGGGGTTGTTCCAACCAATCAAGAGCCACCCGGTACAGGTGAGCTCCTTAAAAAACAAAACAACTTCATAAAACGAGCTTCCGACACGGGGCCGTGTCCATCCAACACGCCCCCGTGTTCACCAAAAAGATTCCCTTCTGATCAGTACGTCAGAATACGGACAAACTGTGTCAGAATTTCACCTACACACGGGGCCGTGTCCAACGGGCACGGGGCCGTGTCCAGGATGCTGTGGTTTTCTATAAATGCAGCCAAGAATTCTGCACATTTGGACCAACTTGGGACAGAGATTTGAAGGAATCTTCTCTCAAACTATCCTAGGTAAGTCTAAAAGAAGGTTCCAACAACCCATCTTGTCCTTTCCTCTTCTAGCCATTTCCTTCTTTTTCATCTTTCTCCAAGAACTACCATTAAAAGTTTGAATTCTTCAACCTTTGTGGTAGGAAGCAATGAGTTTTGTTCAAGGAATCTTGGTAAAAACATGTTATGTAACATTGTTTAAAGTTATTAATATCCAAAAAGCCTACATAAGTTCAGAAAATAACTTAAAACTTCAAGATTCCTTGCTTCAAAATTCTGCAGAAAGATGAACACGGGGCCGTGCTCAATGAGCACGGGGCCGTGTCCAGATACTGTTTCATCAAATAAACTATTTTTCGGTTTATTTTTCGTAGAATGTCGAGTGAAAACAGCGAAACATCATCCGTTCATTCATCAAACAGCCGAAGAGGAAGGAGGCCCTCCGTTGAAGCTACACTTGTGCACTATGTGATAGCATTAAGGGAGGCTCTCGACGAAATGACGTCAGTAGAGGAGGTCCTAATTGATCGTATTAACGATCTTACGGTGGGGCTCGAAAGCAACTTCCAAGAAATTAACCTCTTGCATCAGAGGTTAAATATTCTTGTAGCACCCCCGATGGAACCAGTCCTTCCACAACAGGATTGGAACTTGGCACTCGGGGTTAGCAACCCTACCGGGTGGGAAGACTTTCTAGCAGAACCTCCCATGGAACACCCACAAGAGATTCCAGCGAAAATCGAAACTCCTCAAACTAATGCAAATGAGCCCTCCTTTCTCCTTCCAAGGGAGGTGGAGGAGTGGCTCGCCGACATGTGAGGAGGGCCACACCCGGAAGAAGGAGTTTCAAAAAGCCTTATCTAACCAAGATTAGTAGCTTCTTGGAAATTTTGCTAATTAAAATAAGACATAGGGCTAGAACTCCATGGTTTAATATCTATGTATTTTCATCTTTAGTTTTTATGAAATATCTCTCTATGTTTGCAATGAAATGATGGTTTCTAAGGTTTGATGGTTTATAATAAGTAAAACACACTCGTGGTGATAATGGATGAAAAGGGAACGAGAAAAATGGCCCCATGCACAAAGAATGAAGCAACCCGACACAAATCTCCATTACAGAAGGCTCAACACGGGCCGTGCTCAACCAACACGGCCCCGTGCTGAACCACCTACAGAAAAAACGCCCAGTTCAGATAACTGGACACGGGTCGTGTTCACCAGACACGCCCCCGTGTCCAGGCTTCTGTCTCATTTCTTTAATTTCTGTTACTGGCACCGGAACACGGGGCCGTGTACGGTCCCCACGGGGCCGTGTCCAGACTGCCAGTAACATAAATCTTTGCTTTTTAACATCACATTACACATCCAATCAACCTAAAAATTTATTTTTGGGACACATTGAGGACAATGTGTAATTTAAGTGTGGGGGGGGGGGGGGGGAAGCTAACACTTTAAAATTTTGCAAGTCCTAACAACAAGCCTTACACAAAACTCTATTGGAACCGCTAAACACCCCAAATTTTTTTCAAAAATTTTTCATTTTTTTCTTTTTACTTGTCTGAAGTTTAAGTTAGGAATCCCAAGATTAATAAGGTTATATTTTTATAAAATTTACAACCAAGAGTGTCGTGATAACAAGAACCAACATAAGAAAATTATGAAACGGCATAACAAGTCTAGTTAAAATTTGATTATATATACTTGATCACATTAAAAACTCATTCCCACAAAAGTGAGCTTTGAGCCTTTATTGAGCATACAAATTTACATCTTTAGACTAAATGCTCATCTTTCGTTTCTTGTGTGAATAGCCGCTTGGTTCTTACAATTCTAGAACTTGCCACGACGATTCATTCCCGGTCCTTACCAACTTAAACCCAAGTAAGTAAATGATGGAGGCATTAGGACTAACCATTTTTCTTTCTACACCATTATTTTTCATTTTTTTTCCACCTACCCAAAAAAATCCCCCTAGTTAACCCCTTTGAGCCTAAACCTTTCGTTTCTTTACCCTAAACCCTTTTCACCCACCAAAAACCCTTTTTATTTTTCACCCTTTATTTTAGTTACAAGCTCGGTTTTTCGCAAGCTCGTTCTTTTATGTGACTTAAAAAAAATATGATGATGAAGTTAAAAACAAACAAGGTATGCAAACAAAAGCTTGTTTGGAGAAATACTTCAAAATAAAAAGTCACTAAAAACAAAGTGTGTTACGAAAACCGACGCTTTTTACGCTTTTCGCCCTTTTACTAACCACTAACCCAACCACCCACCTTTAGCCCAAGCCAAACCCTTCACCCAAAAAGTCCTCTTGATATTTACAAAGGTATAAAGTTAAAAAGGAGGAGGATTGATTGCTTGGCAAGCCTATGGAAGGCATAAGTTCCATGCCGCTCTCGAGTGATTCACAAAAAAATACACCTTCGGCCGAGTGTTGAGTGATTTCTCCCGTGAGGTATGTGAACTTGTATATAAATGAAATTTTAAAAAGGCATGTTATGCCCAAATAAGTAATTTATCCTATGAAACGTTCTAAATAAATCATAACGAATAGGATTGTAAATAAGTAAAAATAAAACCCAAAAAGATCTTGGATTCCCGACACTCTATGACAAGCCAAAAACCTTCTCTTCTACCCATTCCATTTGGGAGTGTAAGCCACATTTAAAGAGTTTTGCTTGAGGACAAGCAAAAGTTCAAGTGTGGGGGTATTTGATGTGTGTAAAATGCAACATATAAATTACATCAAATAAGGCATAAAACTAACCCTTTTTAAGTACTAATGTTGGAAAAAGAGTGTTTTTGTCTTCCTTTTGTATTTTCAGGATGAAATGAGCTCAAATTCACAAAAGAAGCAAAAAGACAGCTAATTCTAACATAAATACAAGAAAAGGAATAAAAGTAGACTGCCCGAACCCTCAACGGCATCCTCCCAAGCAAAGAAGAGAAAACAGAAGCCTGAACACGCCCCGTGCTCAGCCAGCACGGGGCCATGCCCAAGAAGCAGCAGAAAAGACAAACCTGTAGAAGCTTCTATTGCCCACCACGGGGCCGTGTCCAGTGAGCACGGGGGCGTGGCGAACGTACAGCAGGTGCATTAATTGTAATTGCAAATTACAATTAATGAAGAGAGAGAGTGTCAGACGGGCACGGGGGCGTGTCCAGCGGACACGGGGCCGTGCCCTGCCTTCTATTCAGCCTATAAATAGGAGTGCTTGGTTTCATTCCAACTCATCCCTTGGCACACCAGCTCTCTCACACTTCATCCACCACCCACCAACACCATAACACCATCATACACCACCATCATCCATTGTCCATCGTAGAATGTGTGAGTCGTCTCGGGATCCAAGATTGATAGTAAGAGTTCTTGCCAATCAAGGCCATGTTTGCCTAAGTCTCTTACATCACTTGGTGAAGACAAGTGTTTAGTATAATACTTTTTATTTTTAATCTTTTGCACTTTTTATTTGGTTTTGTATTAATGACTTTAATAACTAGTTGCTTATGTTGAAGGTGATCTTTCCTTATCGTTTGTCCGTGGTGTCTTGGCATTATTTTACTGTCTTTATAAAATAAAAGATTTTCACCATTCATATCTCCACGGTCTATATGGAGGTATGTTGGCTACCTGGTCGGGGGTTAAGGGAACGGTTTGGTAAAGGTCTTGCCCTTGTTCAGCGTTTAGAGGTCCTGCAAGGGACCTGGGTCAAATTTAGTAGGATCTCCTTCAATGCCCATAGGTTTTGGATGACGGAGATCCAAACTCTTTGACCCCCTCGTAAGTTAACTACTACTAATACTATAACCCGGCTATTTAGGACTGTATCCCTGCTGACTCAGACTACTCAGCCGAGGGTAACGTCACCGCCAAAAGCGGGGCCTACCACAATTTGCATTAATAACTTAATTCATTATCTTCTAATAATCCAACCCTTTAGGATTGTATCCTTGCTGACTCAAACTACTGGGTTGAGGGTAACGTCGCCTTCAAAAGAGGGGCCTACTACAATAACTAAGATAATCTCTTAAACAAGTGCAAAAGTGCGAAAATAATCAAAGGTTATACTAATACACGAGTCGGATCCAAGTGATTCATCTTGTCTATCTGTTTTTATTTTATTTTTATTTTTCAGCATTTAGTTAGTTTTTACTTTCTTAGTTTAAAAAACATTTTTCTAACTTTTTGATTTGATTAGACGTTGAGGATAAACCGGTACTAAAAGCTCTTGTGTCCTTGGACGACCTCGGTATCTTACCAACACTATACTACGTCCACGATGGGTGCACTTGCCCATATGTGTGTTTAGTGTTAGTGAATATCGTGTTTTATAAATTTAAAACTTGGCTAAAGGTGTAAAAAGGGCTTAATTATATATCTAAATTATATACACACCGACACACATCACTGACCATTGTGGAGAAAATAGCCACTCGAAGGAAGACGAATATGATAACGCCCAAGTTCATTTGACGGGCGCAGAGTTGAAAGGTCTTGTCGATAACGCTGTCAAGGCAGCTCTGGATCGACAATATGAGGAATATACTGAATCTCGGAGCCGAACCATATCCAAACCACACTCCAAACCGAGAACCCACACAAAATCTCACAGTAAACCGCTGTCCAAGCCTAAAAAGGACGATGATAATCATTCGTCCAATGAAAACAGTGTCTGTCAAGAAAGAGTATATACTGACGCATCTCGCGCCAAAGGCTGCACCTACAAATACTTTGTATCATGCAAGCCCCGAGACTTCAACGGGGAGAAAGGAGCGGTCGATTGCATGACATGGCTTGACGAGATGGACACCGTAGTGGACATCAGCGGCTGTGCGGAAAGAGACGTGGTAAAGTTTGTGTCTCAATCATTCAAGGGCGAGGCCCTGGCTTGGTGGAGGTCGTTGGTTCAGGCCTCGGGAAAGGCTGTTCTATACAACATGACATGGGAGGAATTCGTTTCTCTCATTAAGGAGAATTACTGCCCTCAACATGAGGTGGAAAAGATAGAATCTGATTTTCTATCATTAGTGATGACAAACCTTGACTACCAAGCTTACTCAACGAGCTTCAACACGATGTCTCGGTTGGTTCCATATCTGGTAACCCCGGAGCCAAAAAGAATCGCTCGTTTCATCGGTGGGTTAGCCCCCGAAATAAAGGCAAGCGTGAAGGCCTCTCGGCCAGCGACCTTTCGATCTGTAGCCGATATATCTTTGTCCCTTACTCTGGATGCGGTCCGACAAAGATCGCTAAGGAACAAAGAAGCTGAAAAGAGAAAGCGTGAAGATGAAACTTCACGGAGGTCGAGCAAGAAACACCGTGGAAACGGTGATAACAAGAGAGGGTCAGAGTCAAGGAAGGATGGGCAGCAGTCTGGAGAGAAGCCCAAGTGCAAGACTTGCAAGAGACATCACTTTGGAAAGTGTAGGCTCGAGTCAAACTCGCAGACCCAGTCTTGGTCGTATGCTTGCGAGTTGTGCAAGTCCAAGGACCACAAGAGCGTGGACTGCAAGAAAATAAAAGATGCAACCTGCTACAACTGCAACGAGAAGGGGCACATTAAAAGCAACTGCCCTAAATATGCCAAGAAGCCTGAAGAAGGCAAGAAGAACAACGCTAGAGTCTTCAGGATGGAGGCGAAAGAAGCAGTGCTGGATGACAACGTAATCACAGGTACTTTTCTCGTAAATGATATCTTTGCAAGAGTACTTTTTGATTCAGGCGCTGATAAGTCTTTCGTAGATCATAAATTTTGCAAATTGCTGAATATGCCTGTCAAAACCTTAAAGGTGAATTACGAGGTAGAGCTAGAAGATGGCACCATAGAAACCGTCTCCACTGTGTTAGATGGATGTGTGATATCCATTAAGAACCACTCTTTTCCTCTATCTCTACTTCCCTTTAAATTGGCTGGTTTTGACCTAGTATTGGGTATGGACTGGTTATCTCACAACCAGGCCCAAATCGTCTGCAACAGAAAGCAGATTGTGATAAAGACTCCGGCTGGTGAATCGCTTACCATTCGGGGAGATACCCAGTACGGATTGCCTGAGCAAGTAACCATGCTCAAGGCTTCAAAATCTCTAAAGAAGGGTTGTGTCATCTACATGGCACAGGTGATCATTGAAGAGCCTAAACCGAAGATAGAAGACATTCCCGTCATTTCGGAATATCCAGAAGTTTTCCCTGAAGATCTGCCTGGTTTGCCACCAGATAGGCAAGTGGAATTCAGGATTGATATCATTCCTGGAGCAGCACCTATTGCTAGAGCACCTTACAGGCTAGCACCAACCGAGATGAAGGAGTTAAGGACCCAGCTGGATGAACTACTGGCTAAAGGTTTCATCAAACCTAGTTCGTCTCCCTGGGGAGCACCTGTCCTGTTTGTTAAGAAGAAGGACGGATCGATGCGTCTGTGCATCGATTATCGCGAGCTTAATAAGGTCACGATAAAGAATAGATATCCCTTACCGAGGATTGACGATTTGTTCGATCAGCTACAAGGGGCGAGTTTTTTTTCGAAGATCGACTTGAGGTCAGGCTACCATCAACTGAAAGTCAGAGATGAAGACGTGCATAAAACAGCATTTAGGACTCGCTACGGTCACTACGAGTTCCTAGTGATGCCTTTTGGGCTCACTAATGCACCGGCTGCGTTCATGGATCTCATGAATCGCGTCTGCAAGCCGTACTTGGACAAATTCGTCATCGTTTTCATCGACGACATTCTTATATACTCGAAGAACCGAGCTGACCATGAGAAACACCTTCGCTGTATTCTCAAACTGCTACACCATGAGAAACTCTATGCCAAATTCTCTAAGTGCGAATTCTGGCTACGAGCAGTCCAATTTCTAGGATACGTTGTCAGCGAGCGTGGTATCCAGGTGGATCCCGCTAAAGTAGAGGCTGTCATGAATTGGCAAGAGCCAAAGACGCCTACTGAGATTCGTAGTTTCCTGGGGTTAGCAGGATACTACAGGCGATTCATTGAAAATTTTTCAAGGATTGCTGCGCCCTTAACTTCCTTGACCAAGAAGAAGGAAAAGTTTGTTTGGGGCCCTAAGCAGCAAGAGTCCTTTGATATTTTAAAGCAAAAGCTGAGCAACGCCCCTGTGTTGACACTACCGGAAGGTACCGAGGAGTTTGTAGTTTACTGCGACGCATCACACACTGGCATAGGGTGTGTGCTCATGCAAAAGGGTAAAGTTATTGCCTATGCTTCAAGACAGTTAAAGGTGCACAAGAAGAACTACACCACCCATGACTTGGAGCTGGGGGCCGTTGTGTTCGCACTAAAACTGTGGAGGCATTATCTATACGGTATCAAGTTTGTGATCTATTCAGATCACAAGAGCCTTCAACATCTGTTTATTCAGAAGGAGCTAAACATGAGGCAACGCCGTTGGATGGAGACTTTAAATGATTATGATTGTGAAATCAGATATCATCCCGGCAAAGCGAATGTAGTCGCTGATGCCCTGAGTAGAAAGGAAAGGGTGAAACCCATCCGAATCAATGCCAAGAGCATTGAAGTCAAGAATAATTTGATTGAAAGGGTGTTAGCTGCACAGAGAGAAGCTGTGTTGGAAGCTAACTATCCTAAGGAGAAGTTAGGAGTAACTGAGGAGCAGTTAACTCTTAGCAAGGACGGAATTTTACGTTTGAATGGACGAATTTGGGTTCCGATTTATGGAGGACTATGAGATGTTATCCTCCAGGAAGCCCATAGTTCCAAGTATTCCGTTCACCCGGGAGCTGATAAGATGTATCAGGATCTAAAGGCAAATTATTGGTGGATAGGCTTGAAAAAGTCTGTAGCCGCTTATGTAGCAAAATGCTTAACCTATGCGCAAGTCAAAGCTGAGCATCAAAAGCCATCTGGCTTGCTACAACAGCCTGAACTTCTTGAATGGAAGTGGGAATGTGTAACTATGGATTTTATTACCAAGTTACCCAAGACGAGGAAAGGGAATGTGTAACTATGGCTTGCTACAACAGCCTGAACTTCCTGAATGGAAGTGGGAATGGTTACTGATTTCTAAGCATGTCCCAAAAATTTCACGTCAATCCGAGGTCCAGAATAGGAGTTATGCTAAATAGCGCAATTAAAGAAAACTTTTGTAATTAACGGCACAATTAGCATAACGCCTATCTAAACCAAGAATTCGACACCAAACCTTTTACACACTGATGTAAAATAATATTTTGGAATTTTTAAAGATTTTTAATTATTTTTGACCTGCTCATAACCTGCGGTTATGGCATCGGTTCGGTAAATACCGAATATGCCCTTTTTGGCCATAATTTGAGTTCTACAAGGTCTTTTGACCCGATTCCAGTTGCTACTGTTTTTAAATAATAAATAAAGTATTTTAGACTTTATAAACTGTTTGGGAAACTCAGATTTCCTGTAGAACTCTAAAACCTCTTTTATGATCTTTAAAAAGACCAAAATACCCCTACGGGGCATAATATGAACTTAAACTCGTTACGGGCATTACGGAAGGTATCCTACTGATACCACAACCTCTTTAAAGCATATTGACTTAGGAAACAAGTGTAGGACCCCTACGGTTACCCGTTGCGCCTTTAGCACGCACGGTTCGGCTTATGTAACTAGTTTACATAAGTTAGCCGAAACGGGTCAAACCATATTGTTTTGACCCCAAAATCCAGAGTATGATTATTATACCCAAATAAAACAAGTCTTCAAACTTGTTGGGTCAAAATCACACTCCATTCACGGTTTTCGCCTTTCACGCGATTAAACCGTAACTATCCTTTGAAACTGACCGGTCTAAGCTACGGCAATTATAAAGACCCGTTAGGATTCTAATAGGTTATTTTAAAACCTTCGTTCCAGAATAGGAAACCAGTAAAAGCTATCTGTGATTTATTCAATTAAGGATTATACTTGCAAAGGTAAATACTTTTAACTTATTTTCCGTTATACGGGCTTGGGTTACGGTATCTAAAATACCGCTTGGTCGGGTAATTGACCCCAACTCATTAGTAGTTGGGTATTATCAATGTGACCCATTTGAAATCTTGTTTTGTTGGCTTGACGCCTTTGGGGCTTAATGACCATGTCCCGGATATCCTTGGCCGCATTTACGAATGGCCACGACCTTGACATCCCGGTGTAGGCGTACACCCGGCATTATGTCTATAATTATAAAAGTGTAGCTGTTGGTTACCCGCCACGGTTTTATACTATGTGGTGTGTCTATTAAACTTTAACCCGATACGACTCGGGCGACCGAACGCATAGTAACATGTAATTCTTTACAAGATTTAATTATAAATTATCCCAAGTTATAAAGAGTTTGTGCCTTGAGCATTTAAACCAATTTTATTAAACATTTTTACAAAAGTGTCAGTTGAACGTATTTACCAGTGTAAACTGACGTATTTTCCCCAAAAGACTAAATGCAGGTACTAGGCGTAATTGGCTGGTTAGATGTCAGAGGTTAAAGTTTGTTAGGAGGTTAGATGTCACTTTCATGGTGACGTCAGCTTAGATGCTTCAGTGGTTCGTTCGTGCCTATAAATAGAACAGTGCTCTGTACTGTTCTATTAGCTCTTCACCATCTTCACCATCATCTTCCTGCACGAACAAATTCTGTGAGCTCAGGCTAAGGGGGAGTTTGTTGCATACTTGCATATTGTAATCGTTGTTGAAAATAAATTCAATCATTCGATTCAATGTTAAACTTGTATGTCAAAAGCATTTCTCCTGTTTGATTGTGAAAAGTTTGTTCCAATTTAATTCCGCTGCACAACTCATTCATCTTCATCTTATTTCAAACGTAAAACACAATCAAAACCAAACTCAGATCCTAACAAACTGCGTATCAAAAGATCCACTGCTCCACCTGCTGCTATCCTTTATCAAAGAAGGAAACAAAAGCAGATGGATGCAGAAACAGCAGAAGATATAGCACAAGGGGATTACATAATAAAAATGGTCCATCAGCAGATGATGGCAGAAAATCCTGAATGGCAAAAGCTACAAACACTGCCCAACCAGTCATCACCAGGCCACCATCTCCAAACTCATCAACAATAAAGACTCTCCCAAGAAACCCATTGGATTCAAAAATACTAAAGTGGAAATCTGATAAACAGACCCATGTATTGACTTTGCTCAAATCCAATGGTAAAGTGAAGCACATATCAAGGGAACAAGCACTTGGGTTGGGTGTTGAAGATCTACAAGATCTCCTTGAGCTTACACTGTGCAGGGATGAGGATGACACAGATTCCTTGGACTTTGAATTACAATTCAAAGGACAAGTCAGGGAATATTTGATGAGGCAATAAAAATCCAAGAATAATGAAGAGTTTTGGCATCATTTTCCAAGGGGAGATTGTTGGGATTGAACCCTATAGAGGAACAGTTGATTAAAGCCAAAATTGGATCAGATCAGTGGATTCAGAATAAGTAGATGTTTGTACTCAATCTTTCCCTTTGATAGTGGCTCTAACATCTGATGGAATCAAAGTACTGTCCTTCCTAACTACTGCTGACCCAAAAGACTGATGAAGACTAAGTGCTGATGCTCAATCAACTGTTATCTCTCAAGTACTGCTGAAGAACAAAGCACTGCTGGAGCCTAAGCAGTGGAATGAAGAATCAATCGTTTTATTTATGCTTTGTATTTTGTTATAAGTTGTTTGTAATTAGTGGTTGTAATAGGTCAGTAGTTTGAGTTTGTTAGGAGGTTAGATGTCACTTTCATGGTGACGTTAGCAAACATGCCACAGTGGTTTGTTCTGTACTATAAATAGAACATTACCTTGTACTGTTCTAGTAGCTCTTTCATCCTAAGTCATTCTGTACGAACAAACTATTTGTGAGCTCAGGCTGAGGGGGAGATTGTATCACATGCATGCATTTGTAATTGAAGATTGTAATAAATATAATCATTCGGTACAATGATAAACATGTGTGTTGAAAGCATTTCTTCCATTTGATTGTGTGAAAGTTTGTTTCCATTTTATTTCCGCTGTAATTACTCATTCATATTCATAATTCTCAAACAAAAACACAATCATAAGAAACTCAGATCCTAACAGAAACATGTCAACAATATCGATCAAGTATACACATAAGCCCAAATTGTGCAATTAAAGTGATTGGGTCGGTAAGATTGTGCGAGCCCAATCATCTTGTGCGATTTAGTAAATAAAGCCAAATCAATATCTGGCCCAACCTGTTGTGCGATCAGCACAAACTTGTGCGGTCTACAACAGATTGTGCGATCCAAACTAACCCAGCCCAATGAGACATGTGGCCCAACAAACTACATCAGTTTGAATACTTGTGCGGCCCGATATATTATGCGATCAGCACATTCTTGTGCGATCCACAATATATTGTGCGATTATGCATAACGGTGCTGTACACAGTGCTTTAACAGTGGTACCTTATACAATCCTAGCTTGTGCGATCATCTCTTGTGCGATCCTAACAAGCTTGTGCGATTCGTTTCATTATCCCAAAAATCATGGCATTCAGTTATCCTATTTCCATCTAATCGATCCGATTAATCAATTTAACAGCTTCCTATTTTACATTTAATCGATCAATTAAAGGATTCACCAATTAATTCCCATGAATCCTAATTAACATCTAACCATAACAACAACTCATCATCACCAAAAATCGGATCAAATGGTATGATTAACACCTAAATCCTATATCATCATGCAACTAGCAATATGAACATTATGCGATTTTTTATCGAACACACTTGCATATCATCATATCATTCTTCATGCGAAACAAAACCAATCAACCACACATTTAATCGAGATCAACATATATCATCATATAATCCATTAACAAGAACAGTTCCATCGAATTTATACATTGAAATCGAACACCTATTTCCAATTCAAACATCACAGTTTCCATCAACGCAACTACTAACATGAAACCCTAGTTTTTCATATATCATCACAACATCAATTAACACTCAACCAAACAATAACATAACACTAAGCAGAAGTGTGCGATGAGGTGTTAGACAAGGAAGATCACGTTGCACGGTAGAGAGAGCTTCGAGTATGGGGAAGGGCTGCCGTCGGGTTTCAAAGAGGAGAGAGAGACCTTAGGGTTTTGTGTGTGTTGTGTATTTTGTAAATTATGAGAAACAAAACTCTCTAAGGAGTAGGTGTATGCATATAAGAGGAGCGGGCCGAACCCTTCTTTGGGTTGCCCTTGGTCTCGAGTTCAAGCAATGTGGGCCGAGAGGTATGATAGAGGACAAGGTGTGCGGCCCAAAAAGGCTTGTGCGATCGGTCATATGTTATGCGACCAACTTAGTTGTTATATATATATATATACATACTTACAATACAAACATATAACATGTAATCATTCAAACTAATAGCATTTCAGTAAAATCAAGCATAACAATTTGTCACGTAAAACTCATACAAGTTACATCAAGCACAAAGGAAAGGTTCTAAAATACGAGTTGTCACATAAATAGATATGAAAGAATGATTGAAACTAATTTGCAATCAACGAAATCGGTCAAAAATAAACATATTTTCAAAATTATAGATAACTATATATGGTATTACTAAATGGTAAATTTATTTAAATAATAAAAAAATTAAATAATATATCTGTAGGTCCATTTTGGCGGATCGACGTTAACGATTACGGTGATATCTAGCCCTAAGTCAAATGTGCGAAGTACATCAAAAATAGGTAGAAACACAAGACTTTACAAATATTTTACGTTTTCTATATAATTCACAGTCCAGGTACAATTTTGAGAGCGCTTCGCCTCACAGTCCGCCACCACACTATTACCGAACACTCAGTCCACACGTCTATTTATAGACGTTTACATTTGTGCAGACTAGAGGTTTACATTCGTACGGACCTACACCGGTGTGTAGTTGAGCCTGTTTTCATACACAACTCATATTTGACAATATTTAGCCCTATTACATCAAGACGTATGCAACAGACATATGCACTAACAGTCTCCCCCTTGGATGTTGTCACAGTCTTGATCTTCACTCTTGATAAATCTTCTAGCATCTTCAAAACTTGCTGTCGAGATTTCTTAGAAATCTTTAATGTCGAGTTTTGATTCGTTCTGGAAATATCTTTAATTTTCACTCTCCCCCTTGAAAAATGCTCTGAATCTGGATTTGACTCTTTAGAAGATACTTACACATCCACACACAAACAATTTCTCAACAGTCTCGTTGGTCCGACTCACAATCAACATTACTAGGTTTTAAAGGAAGATTTTGAAAGAAATCTTTTTGAAAATATTAATTTGAATGCGACAAAGTAAACAAACTAAAATGTAATATTTACAATTTGTATTTTTGTGAGAAAATGTGTCGGAGGATCATATCAGTTTTAGTGAGACATATAAGCTGCACCATTGATCTTTATGAAACACTTAGTTTAAACAATTCGCCTCGATTGTCGGTATTGTTGTCCACTTAAACTCAATCTAAAAACTTTCGTAATGCTTACTGATATGTTAATGTACATTAATTTGCACTAAGTTCTTATGGACCCCACGATCTCAGCATATCCCCTCATCATGTAATACATTGACTCAAGTAATGCCTTTAAACTTTCATCAACTGTGATTTGTGTAAAAATAACGCAGAATGTTTAAACATTAACAATCAGGTCGATCTTTCGATATGCAGAGAAAGTCCAATGTTTAAACAAAACAAGAAATAAAACAAGATGAAATTGTTTAGATCTTAACCACCAGTTCGAGATTCTAATATACACAGAGGTGATCCAAGATTTAAACGAAACACCAAGTAAAATAAGGCAGAAACGTTAAGGCACTAACATGCAGTTCGATACTTTCGTATACACAAAGGATGTCCAATGCTTAAACAAAATAAAGAAATAAAACAAGTTTAAATCTTTTGCAAAATGAAAACACAATCATAGTGACTTTTTAAGTAAGTTGTGAAAGTTCACAAGCTGATCGGTTTTTATGCTTTTCAGCATTCATCGATTACCGAGTAGGTACACAGTCACGAAGAACAAAACTAAGTACTATGCTTTCAACCGTGTTTCCCACTAGAACTAGGCTTTTTCTATTTAAGTTCGTATCATTTTCGCAAAACTACTAGTCTAGCCAGAGCCTATCGACACATCTTTAGTGAGATGGTTTAACTATTTTAAACATTAGATATCTTTAGCATGCATTGATAGTCCAATGACGTACCATCATTTCCTCTTTTCGAAACAAGTAATCTCATTTTCATTTTTCAATGTTTTTCACATCATGAGATTTTCTATTGTTTATGGCTTTTTGAAAATCTTTATCTATCTGAAATGATTTGAAATGATGTTTTTCAGTTTTACAAAAATTTTGGATTTTGACAGTTTAAAAATTTTTTCTCCCCCTAAAATTGAAAACATCTTTCAAAATCGAAAATAACAATCTTCCATTTTAACCGTTTAATGAATTTTTACGAATGTTAACGTGAGACTATCAATTTCTTTGTGTGGAACATCAAACCTTTCATCTCATTTCCATTATTCATCTTCTCAAACTTTACACGAACAACCACTGCTTCTGAATAGACATTTGCTTGAAACCTGGTTATCCTGCACATGCAAATGAACTTTGTTGGATCTGAGTTTGATTTTGATTGTATTTTGTGTTTGTAATTAAAGTGAAAGTGAATGAGTGTGCATCGGAATTATGGTGAAAACAAACTTTGCATACAATCAAACGAGAGTAATACTTTGATCAAACATCTTTACACAATTAACCGAAAGATTGAATTTATTTCAACAACGATTACAATGATTGATGAATGAATGCAAACTCCCCCTCAGCCAGAGCTCAGTTGTTTGTTCGTGCAAAGAAGACGATTGTGCAAAAGAGCTAATAGAACAGTACAAAGTACTGAACTATTTATAGGCACTTGCAAACTACTGAGCATCTTAGCTGACGTCACCATGAAAGTGACATCTAACCTCCTAACAAACTCTAACCTCTGATCTATACAAACACTGCTGTGTTAACTACTGCTACTACATTACATTACAAAACAGACTATTGATCAGCTGCTGCAACCTTCTACTGTTGTGAACCCAGCAGCACTTGTCCGGATCAGCAGTGCTTGACTCAAAGCAGTAGATTGAATCAGCAGGGCTTTAGTCTTTCACCAGGTCTTTACTTGATCAGCAGTTGTAGGTCAGCAGTTTAGCAAGATCAGCAGATAGGAGGTCATCAGATGTTGAAATCACATTCAAAGGGAGAGACTTGTATGTAAACATCTGCTTATTCTGGATCCACTACTCTGATCCAGTTTTGGCGTTAATTATCTGTTCCTCTGATAGGGTTCAATCCCAACAATCTCCCCCTGGAACAGATAATGCCAAAACTCTTCATTATTGTGGACATTTATTGCCTCATCAACAGTTCCCTTATTTGACCTTTAAATTGTAGTTCAAAGTTAAGGGCATCTGTGTCTTCATCATCCCTGCTAAGTGGAAGATCAAGGAGATCCTGCAAATCTTCAAGACTCGGGCCAAGAGCTTGTTCCCTTGATATTTTCTCCACTTCTCCACCAGACCTGAGCAAGGTCAATACGCAGGTCTGTTTGTCAATTTCCCACTTTTGTATTTTTGAGCCTGGTGGGTTTCTTGGGAGATATTTACTTGCAGAAGTATTTGGTGAGGCTGGCCTGTTCATCACTGGCTGAGCAGCTTTAGCAGAGTTCTCCAGTTCAGATTCTTCTTTTATCTTTATCAACAAGCCTTCTTTCACAATGGCATTTCCAGTAAGAATTTCTTGAACTGTTTCAAATCCTAACTGGCTTTGTTTTCTTCTTTTGTAGAAGGCAGTACCAGCAGGAGCAGTGGCTCTCCTGATTTGCAGCTTTGTTGGTCTTTTTGAAACCTCTGCTTCAGGATAGTCAGGTTTTTGAGGAACCTTTGGGTCTTTCTTTCTTAATTCCTCCAACCTTTTGTAGGTTGTCCTGACCACATCTTCTTTCCATCTAGCAACTTGTCTTTTGTTTTCAAATTCAGCAGCAACCAGTTCTTCTTTCATTCTCCTCAGTTCTACCTGTTTGTCAGGTACATTCTTTCTGAACTTTGCCCAATCAGGAGGAGTGTGAGTGACTTTCCTGTTTATCATGTCTTGAATTCTTGCTGCTTCACTTTCAAGCTCAGGAACAGTCCACTCTTTGTACATATATCTCTCTCCTTTGTACTTCTTGTGAGCCATAATGCTTTCAATGTAGTCTTTCTTCAAATTTTCAGCTGCTCTTTCTGAAATTTGTTGACTGACATTTTTTGCAAATCGTTCAAGGGAGCTGACTTGTGTGAGCAGATATTGATAGTTTCTAGAAATTTCTTTGTCAGATTTCCCTTGTGTGTTTCTCTTTGAAATATCCTCTGCTTGCTTGGCCTTGATCTTCAAATATTCATCAACATTTTTAGGCCAGGGATAGCCTTTTATTGATGGCAACCTTCTTTTGGCAGGGTTATCCACATAATAGAATGATTTTATTTCTTCTCTAACAGCTTCTAGTTCAAGAGGAAATTGAACACCTGCAGGAGGTAAGGGCTTGTGCATTGGAACTGAAGAAAGAGGAATTGGTTTTGGTATTGTGACAAGAGCTAAAGATTTTGAAGATGTTTAGGATGGTGAAGTGTCATCATCTTTAAGAATTAGCCTTCTCCTCTTTGGTTGAGAAGGGACTGATGATGTTTTGGATGGAACAGTGGATGTAGTGGCAGTGGTTTGTGATAGACTAACAGTTGTTGAAACAACTGGTGTTCCAACCACTGTTGTCTTTACAGCAGATGTTATAACAGCTGCTGTCTTCTGCCTTTTGGCAGGAGGTGATTTTTTTTGGTGGTGATGGTGGTAAGGCAGTGGATGTAGTGTGTGTTGAAGTGGTGTGTGTTGAAATGGGAGCAGATGTTGAAACCACTGAGGTACCAACAGTAGTGGATACAACAGGAGTTACAACAGCTGTTTTAGGTGGTGGTTTTGGAGCAGACTTTGAACGTCTGGTTGGAATGGATTTGGGTAGCCTTATTCTTCTTGTAGGCTTCTTCTTTTCATCAATAAGATTTTCATCATCTCTTGACCCTGAAGTACCCTGATCCGGATAATCCGCCCTGGCTTTCCTTTTGGCCTCTCTATCCCTTTTTACACTTGCAACTGCTTCTGCCAGTGCATTTGTGGTCACATCAATTTTCTTGCTTCCATCTGGCAGAGGGATCTGTTTGGTCATATTTGAATTTTCTGGTGCAATGTAGAGACCATCCTCTATTCCCTTCCTCTTCCATTCCTGAATTTTCTCCCCCTTTTTGGCATTATCTTCGGGAAGTTGATCAATGAATAAAACTGGTGGAGGAGCAGTGCCAGTGGTGTGCAGGATATGAGTTTTGAGAGCCTTAAGATCAGCTTGAGAATTCTTGAACCTTGACTCCATTGCATTTCTCAGCTGTTGAACATGTTTTTCATGTTGCTGATCTGCTAGTTGTGCTTGATGATGGAGAAAAGGTTGAAATAGATTCCAGAGCTCATTTGTAGCAGATGCCTGTGGTGGAGCAGGTGCTTGAGGTGGAACAGCAGTGTATTGTACCTTTTGTACTTGTAACAACTGTTGTCGCATATCTTTGAGTTCTACAACAGAGTTATCAAGTTTTTCAACACGAGCCGTCAATTTCTGGTACTTTAAATCATCACCCAAATGAATGGGATCATCTGATTTCCCACTAGCAGTAGTTTTATCAGTGGTAGATGTAGGGAGTTTACTCCAAACTTTAACCACTGATGCCCCTTTTTCTTGGTACTGGGGTCTTCTCCCTTCAACACTTGACAACCTTTTGATGTTTCTAGTAGGATATATAAATCCACTGGTGGTTGGCAGTGGTGCTATAAAAGGAATTGCCTCTAAGGAAGTCTTATTGATGTAACCACTGCCCAACTGTAAACCAGTGGGTTCAACAGTTGTAGTGGCTGCTTCACTTGGATTACCAACAAGAGTTACTTGTAACTCAAGGGGTGTAACCTCCTCAGGTTGTGTTGGTGGGTTAGCAAGGAATGATACATCAGGCTCAGTCAGTTGTTGAGGTATATTCTCATTAATAGGTGATTGAGAAGGACTGAGTAATGCCTGGTTCAAATCGATTGCATCCAACAAAAGTTGTGTTTTTGGTGGAATTGTGGATGTGATGGTGGGTGTAGAAAGAGGATTTGCCCTGGGAATTGAGCTGTGGATGATGGAAACGAGTGTATCCAGAGCATCATAATGTGGTGGCCCTTTGTGTACAACCTGTTCTTTTTGTGAAGAAGCAGGAGGAGTTATGGTTATGGGTTCAGATATTTGTACCAACTGCTGTGAGGAAGTAGCAGCAGTAGTTTCTTGTGACATTTGTGTTGTCACAGGCAGTAGCTCTGGTATCTCATCCTCCAAAGTTGCCATTTTGATTGGTTTGGGGGGTTTTTGATTTTTCTTTTTGTTTGGATTTTTGGGATTTGTAGGTGTGGGTTTCAAAACAGTTGGTTTGCTGCTTTGATCACCTAGAGCAGTAGGCTCAGCAGCAGATACCTGAGGAGCAGTGGTGGCTGCTAAATTCTGCTCAGGCACCTCTGCTTGTGTTTTGCAAGGTGCTAACATTCTTGAAAAAGTTTTAGATGTTAGGCTGTTTATTTGGGTAATCTCACCTTGATTTATTACAGCTAAATCATCCTTACTGAATTTCTTTTCAAAATAGTAACTTAAAAACCTTGGAAACAGTAAGAATGACTTTGTTTCAACATTAGTAACCAAATCTTTAAAAATTTCCCGAGAGTAGTTAAAATTTTCTTCTTGAAGAATTGCATACCCCAGATTTTGAATCTTTAAAGGGATTTCATTGAAAGAAGTGGTTTTGTTTGAAACACATAGTAGGAGGGTATGAAATAAAAATCTGGTTGCTGAAGGAAAATAACCTTTTTTAAGGTAAGTTTCTTCATCATTGTGGCTTCATACCCTCTTTCAATGAAGTCAGTTTGTAACTCGTTTTTAGTGAAAGAAGTTTTACCTTCCTGGTCACCGAGTTGAAAGACCTCTGAAATGGATTGTGGCGTGATTTGGACTTCTTTCCCCTTTATAGAAGAGTGTATGGTGGTTGCAGTGTCTCCTTGTTTGTCAAGGGTTGCATTCTTCCAGAACTCCCTTTGGGTCTCCAAATAGATTGGTGCATCGGCGGTGAAAAAAGTTTTGTACTTTGATTTTGCCATGATGTTGATGATGGAATCGAAAACATCGGTGGTTCCTGGTTTTGTTAGAAGTCCCAGGAGATTGTGAGATGATTTGTATGGAATTTCAATGGAAGTTGCCTTTTGAGAGGCTATTTTCGATGATGATTTGGATGAGGGTTTTGTAGATGGCTTCGATTTTATCATTTTTGAAACGAATGATCGAAGAAATTTGTGAGAAATGAGAAGAAAAACTGCTTTGAGAAGAGAATTTTTAAGAATTCAATTCGACAGTAAAACCCTGTTTTGGTGGTGAGTGGGGGATTTTATAGGGAAGAGAGTGAATGCTGACATGGCAGCCATTACAAAAGGTCTGACTACTATGTACTGCCCACGTGACAACCCCTGGGAAAGTGTAGGACAGTACTTTGATGAAAGCAACTGATGAAGGTAGTGGTAAGGAAGCAGTGGATGATTTTCACTATCAGTGGATAGCATATCAGTAGATAAGCCACTGCTTTTGAACAACAGAGGTTATCAAGAAATGAGAGAGCAGAGGTTGCCTTTCAACAGTGGACAGTCTTTTTGAAGTAGAGCAGACTTTTGAACAATCAGTGGTTATGACAGACTTTTAAGGATTTTAATGAAAATTTCATTTTTGGCTATTTTTAAGGATGGATTTTTGATTTTCTGAAAACATTTTGTTGCTTTTATTCACAGAAAAACAAGATGTTGCTTGTTATTCCATGTTCAGCATCCCAATTCTAGAGACCAAGCTTTCAAAAGTGGTTGTATCAAGTGCTTTTGTGAGCACATCTGCCAGCTGGTCTTTAGTTGGGACATGATGCAGAGAAATCAAACCTTTTTCATAGCAATCCCTCACAAAGTGATGTCTGATGTCGATGTGTTTGGTGGTAGAGTGAGAAACTGGATTTTTGATGATATTTTATCCTGCCTGGCTGTCCAACATGAGTGGTGTTTTTAAGGCAGTGATACATGTAGGATCGGATTTCGACCTAAACGAGTCGTTCGGAAGAGCTCAACTCTGTTTCAAAGGCGGAAACAAGGAAACGGATGCGTACACAGCTTGTATTACACTCTAAACCTCTTGTATATTGATTTTACACTGTTTACGTTTACAAGGAAAACCGGCAATACCTCGGTACAAGATCTGAAAACTGTTACAAATGAAATGACAAAGTGACCTATATATACTAGTTGGGAACCGCTCATATGACAGTCCATAAAGGCGGTTCCAACAGATGCCGAAAAGGTGATTCCACCTACTTCCATAAAAGCGGTTCCACATGATTTCCTAAAAAACGATTCCCATGTTGACTAATTTGAACCTTGACTTCATATGAACTCTTGATTATTGGACCTTTAAATGCAATCTCTTCATTGGACCATCATATGGTCCTATCAT
The DNA here is from genome assembly GCF_002127325.2 of Helianthus annuus. Lineage (NCBI taxonomy): Eukaryota > Viridiplantae > Streptophyta > Magnoliopsida > Asterales > Asteraceae > Helianthus > Helianthus annuus. The sequence goes on from NC_035437.2 coordinate 101,417,119, forward strand.
AACAAAAGGCCTTTTTAACATATTTACAACCCATGAGATTTGTCGTTTGTTGACTTTTTCATGCTTAGACATGTGATGACATCACATGTGATGTCATCAAGATGATGTCACATGAGATGTCATGTCTGACTGGATCCGCAACGAGACCGATACTCGACATTAGACGTAGTCGACAGATGACTGCACCAACAGACTCCCCCTCAGATGTTGACGAGTCTTAAGTGTCGAGTCTTCAACGACTTCAGTCTTTATCAGTGAAAGCATCCTCAACTCTTACTCTTCTCTTCTCATCATCATCAACAGACTCTCTATGCACACTCTCTACTCAGAAATCTTTAGACTCCCCCTTTCGATATGCTGGGATCGCAGTCTGGCATGTTGTAATCACAAAAACTTCAGGTATCGGAACCTGGTTCTCTATCTCTTTGAAACCGGCACATCCTCTACCCAAAAATAAATCTCCTGATGATAGTATGAAAATATCTAATGAATCATTTGCAGACATTATACAATCACAGAATGATTTTACAATTTGAAGAACCACATGAAGATATATATCATTTTTGTTTTCAAAAAAACCAACACACTCTCCCAAACCATTTGTTCGTCATGTTTAGCACTCGGAATTTTGAACATCAACTTTTCAATACCAGTTATCGAAAATCTTTTTGACTTTTTCAAAACTTTATGCTAAAACACACTGAAAATCTTTTTGGATTTTTGACATAAGAGAAATAAAATGCAATAAAGAAATATTTACAAACAATATTTTTGTGAGTTTGTGTAAGAGGATCATATCAGCTTATGAGACAAATCACCAACACCGTTAAGCTTCATTTCATTTTAAGTTCTAAACAATTTACCTAGATTGTCAGTATACTGGTCCATTTAAATTTTTACACAAAGTTCAACTGATCCGAGATACGATATTAATGTCTTAGAAACTAAAACTTATCCGTGTGTCCCACTACTTGAATATACTCCCGTATCCAGATCCCGATATTCAGTCTTACAGGTGAGTATACCACAGCTGATATCTGTAAGGGGTTAGGTGCGAAACCGTGAGAGCTCAGGTCAGAACTTCCGTTCAGCAGAGAGATGACGGCTCGACTTTTGGTGGGTCCCCTTTAGAGGATCTTTTTTACAACAGCAATGACTATCAATTTTATTGTTTCATCGATTTGCTGACGGCGGCGCTTTTTCAAGCATTTGCAGAAAGTATTATCCGGGGACTAGGTCAGTACTTCCATACAGCAGAAGTCCCGGGATAATACCCCAGATATCACTGAGCATAAAGACCTAGTATCTCAGAATAAGGGACCTTTCAAACAAGATTTCAGGGGTTACCTATATATCCAAGTTTGTGTTAACCCACAGAACAAGCAAGTTTGAAATTTAGGTTTATATCTCGTCACAGTTTATTAAATGTGCAAAAACCTACTGACACATCCACAGTAATATTGTTTAACACTTTTAAACTTTCCAATTCTTTAGCATGTTGTGATAGTCCGCTGATGTACTATCATTTCCTCTTTTTCACAACAAACTCATTTTTGGATTTTATCATGTTTTTGTCTTTTTCAAATTTTCTAATGTTTTTGGATTTTCTGAAATTTCTACTCCCCCTAAAATGCAAACACATTAAAGAAAATTGAAAACAAACTGTACAGAAACATGACAACCAATATCAAATCGCATCAATTCGCCATTCACTTTGGCATAAACAATCAGAACTCCCCCTATCAACAAACTATTTTCTCATTTAGATTTCAAAACACTTAAGTTTGTTTTAATCAAAATGATTTTTCCGGAAAATAAGTTTGGTTGATTTTACCACTTGTAGGTATATCAATACTAAATTCGGGGATTTGGTTCATCATCTTGTCTATCTTTTACCCATATGTAGTAAATCAAGTACAACTTAATGTCCCTGATTTACCATTTGCAATCAAGCAATCTCTAAACCAATTGTAAAAATAACCACTTGCAAAAGCACACAATACCACTTGTAGGAATGTTACGTCTACATCACCATTTTACCAATCAGGATGCCGATTCCTGCTTCGCACTTACCAACCTGGAAGCTCTGGCGTAGTCCTCTCACCTGTAAACATTCAAACACTATTCAAAATCTTTCAAACAAACTTTTCAAACACTAGAAAGATGCCGATTCCTGATCCACGATTACCAACTTGGGATCTCCGGCAAGTCCGGTGTATTACTCAAACATAATGTCCACCCAAGCCTCACCAGCCTTGGGTGACTTTGGAACACATCTGTCCCACCAACATTTTGATTTATAAAATTCTTTAGCACCTTTTACCTTCTTATCAACCATCTTCCCAAAAATATGTTTGACTTTCCCGTTGAAAGCCTTATCAACATCAAATTCTCCTTTATCGGCGAAGAATTGATTTGAAATCTCTACCTTTCCAACTTTCTTCATCAAATTTTCCTTTGACAATTTCGGAAAATTCTCATCGTTCACCACTGGAACGGAATTATCAATCTTTTTCTCAACACATGACTCCTCTGATTTTATGGAATCAGATTCATTGTCAGAATTACCATCAGATTTAACAACCCACTTTTGCTTGTTCATATCACCTTTTCTTTTGTAAAAACGTTTTGAACTTTCTCCTTCCTCAGAAGTAGAATTTTCAAACTTTTTAACATTTTTCACAGGTTGTTCTTTCTTATCAACACAAGTTTTTCTCAAACCAGAGTTAGAAGAAACTCCCTGTTTTTGGTAGTTGGTTTTGGGGCAATTCCACACTATGTGACCAACTTCTTGACATTTGAAACAGGTTCTTCTATCAACTCTTGAAGCATTCCTCACATTCTTCTTCACTTCAGCAAGAAACTCTTGATTCGACTGCTTCCAGAACGGTTTCTTCTGCTCATCTTCAGAACTCCCTCCTGAAACAAAGTTTGTTTTTGGTTTATAAGTTTTCTGATTTTTATGATTTTCTGAAGAATTGAAACCAAGACCTTTCTTTTTGAGATTACCATTATGGTTTGGTTTCTTTCGATAACCTGAACCATAATCATAACCCTTTTTCTTGTTCAATCTCTATTGAACTCTTGAAGTGTACTTTTTAGGTTTTTCAGCAAGATTTAAATCTTTTATTTCAGAAATATTAATTTCTGTTAATTTGAAAACCTGTTTGAGCATTTCAGTTTTTACACTTCTTATTGGGAATTCCTCATCAGAATATAATTTGTCTGAATCAATCAATGTATATGCTACTTTGATTGATTCGTCATTCAAATTAGATTGTGATAACAGGAATTCTTTATTGTAGACCCTCTTAACCGGCGAACTCGGACTCTTTTCTGACAAACTCGAACTTTCAGACTTAGACTCCGGTTTTGACTCTTCATCCGTATCCAACACCTGATCGACAACTCTTTTAACTAACTCGGACTCATGATCAGTGTCAGACGCTGTGAATGTAACATCAATATTGTCTGGTAATTCATCAGTGATTTCAGACTTTAATTTGATGTTTAGAGCCTTGTCTACTTGTTCCTCGTTTGGTTTCCTGGGGGAATAACTTTCATAGATAGGAGGCGGACATCTGTTATACTTGACACTTGGTTTCTTACCAGTATCCTCTTCTTTTCCTTTCTTCTTGAAAGCTTCAAGACCTGAGACAGTAGGATAAACCCGATCAATCAGATAATCACAAGTAGTATAACTCAAAAGTAATCGGTTGATCCTTTCACTCTCGATCTTCTCAAGTTCCAACTCCTTCTTCAAGTTAGCACAATCTTCGATATAATCATTGATGACACTTTGCTTTGTCATTAAATTTGCACTCATTTTATCATTTGACTTTTCAAATTCTGCATTTGCTCTTTTCAAACTATCAACTGTCCTGTTCAGTACGTCGTATGACTCTTTTACGTACTTCACATCTGACAGTAAATCTTCCTTCATTTTCTCCAACTCAGCAAACTTTTTATCTTTTTCTTCACAAACTTTGCAAGCTTCTAAACATTTTTCACAAGGCTTAGCAACTTCAATTATCTTTTCGACTTCGACAGTCTTTTCAACTTCTACAATTTTCTCGACTTCGACAATCTTTTCAATTTCGACAATCTTTTCTACTTCGACTATCTTTTCTACTTCGACTATCTTTTCAACAATTTTCTCAACTTCCACAAGTTTCTCGACTTCGACAATTTTCTCCACTTCCACAATTTTCTCCACTTCAACAATTTTCTCGATCACTTTCTCTACTTCAACAATCTTTTCTGGTGCATTCTCACCAGTTGCTTCATCTTTTGCTACTACAACTTCAGTCTTCGCCTTTTCATTAACGATTAACTTTGCTGCTTCTAGCTCTCTCTGCAACCGAGCAATCTTCTTTTGATTCAGCATCTCAACTTTATCTGCATAGAAAAAATTAAAACTGTCAGGATCAATGCTTTTTCTGCATTTGTTAAGATATTCTTCCTCATCATCCGTATCAACATCACTTCCAAGATCTGGAAATATAGGAATCCTTTTCTGACAATCCTCATTTTGATCTAGAACCTGGTAACAAGTGCCACATTAGATTTAGTTTCACTAGGTATATACTTGTCCCAGCTAAATCCCTGTGCAACAACCTCATCACTTTGATCTATTATCCCATAATAAGCTTTCCTATTTGCTTCTTCAATCATTCTCCCGTGAGCAGTTTGCGGTTCTTTTTGTTGAGGTTTTTGATCAATTTGATGAAAGATTGATCTCTGATAATAATTGCTCTTTTATTGGTTTCCAGTTGATTCTTGATTTTTACATTCGCGTTTAAAGTGACCCTTTCCTTTACATCGGAAATAGGTAACCTTTGACTTGTCAAAACCAAGTGGAGAAGTAGCCATTCCTCGAAACTTGTCTCTGCCCGTAATCTGTTGAAATTTTTCAGCTCTCCTACATGCACTGGCCAAGCACCACTTCACATCCATCAACTCAAGCTCTTCTGCATCGATTTGGTCGTAGTCTTCTTTTGTGAGCATCGGATTGCCAATTTTACCTGCAATCAAACTTTCATACGATTCTAACATAGCGACAAGACATGCCATGTGTTGCTTTGCCACTTCAGGAGAAAGACTTTGACCATTCTGGATGTTCAGTGTCACATTGCATTGCAAATTTGTAGAATTTTGCTTTTGAGGACTAGGTGTGTTGATGTTAGGATCAAAGCTTGAGAATGATGAAGTAGATCCACCACTCTGAGTTGTAGTACTTGCATGAGGACTGGCAGAATCATCAGCACTGAATGCAGTACTAATCTTTGGACTAAGATTGGGAGTGGTCTCAAACTTGTTTCCCCGATAATATAGACTGACATCTTGCTTTGCATTTGGATTTGTCATGATAGCTGTCTTTTGAATATCCAACTCTTGCTCTTCGATTTTCTGAATAAACTGAGCCAAATTCATACTTTCGGATTTTCTCATAAGTTTCACAACCATCAAATATGTTCCCCACTTGTTTTGTGGTAACGCCTCAGCTAGTTTATCAACCCACTCATCATCATCTTTCTCAATCTTCAACCTACCCATTTCTAAAACCAAATGACAATATCTATCTATAGTCTGCTTGGTTGTTTCATGATCAAATGCAGTAAACATATCAAACGATTTCTTTAATAATGCCTTTTTGTTTTTGATCATGTCAGCACTCCCTCTGAATTTCTGAATCAATGCTTCCCAAATGGATTTAGCCGATCCATTATGTTGGAGTAAAACGAAAATATCTTCTTTAATTGCTTGCTGAAGGATGCTGATCATCATTTTCTCACTAGTGTACTTCAACTTATCAGCTTCAGTAAAATCATCGAAACCTTTTTCCAAGTTACGTTCATTCTTTGGTCTTTCATATTCTTTTAGTAGTGAACACCAAGCATCAAATCTGTAGGCTTGAACCCAGTTTTCAAATCGATTTCTCCAATCCTGAAAATCTTCAATATACATGAGCTTCGGCGGTTTTTGATGAGTGCCTGACTCATTCTCATTATACAACGCTTCAGCAGGAGTTACAGGGGCAACAGGTGTCGCGAATGCATTGTAGAACTCTTCAGCCATGTTTCAAAGCGCAGATGATGCTTCGGGAAATACCTGACAACGCACAAACAAGAACACAATCAGTTTAGATTTTTATCAATTAATAGAAACGAACTGTTACTCGAATTTGTGAAAATTCTGTGCGAACCGAATGTTGACCAACTGAGCGAACTGAACGTTGACCAACTGTGCGGACGGAATGACCCGAATCAATTGACTTGACCCTTTGAAACCTTTGAACTCCGAACCGTATAAACTGACAGAAACCACGACTCAAACCACGCGACTTGACTGACAAAAACGACTGATCGAACCGTGTGAATCGACTGAACTTCAAACCTTGTAACCTGATTACTGACAACAGACAATCTTGAAATTCAAATGAGCCGAAAGTGTGACATGGGTTTTTAATGGGCTGCTATCAATGAAGTATATTGAAAAATATTTTGAACCAAGAACTTGACTGATGATCTTATATAACTGTTTTGGGCCAACAATTTTTAATGGGTAATTTGGGCGGTGATGACTTGTTCTAATAGGGCCGATCTTCAAAGTGGGGCGGTTGGACAGTGTCTTATTAGCAAGATTTTGATATGCGGTGCACAATATTCAACTAACAATCATAGACATAATTTTCAAGCGGTGCACATTAATGTCTTATAAGCGGGCCTATGGTGTCTCAAAAAGCGGTCCTACATCAGACCTATAAGCATTTTTAAGCGGTTCACACATAACAATAAGCGGTTCAAAGATTGTGTCATAAAAGCGGTTCAAGGGATTAAGATTACGAGCGATCCAAACTAGTGCAATTTTGAGCGATCCTAAGTGAAAGTTTGGAGCGGTCCTGGATATGATTTCAGAATATGTCAGACCGCTTATTTGGCACTCGCTTTTAAGGCATGCAAGTCAAATCGCTTTTATGAACATTGTATGAATCGCTTATATGAACTGTTATTACGAGCGGTTCCAAAATTTTACCAAATGAGCGATCCCAACAGGTATTTTCGAGCGGTTCCAGACAATATTTTCGAGCGGTTCCAGACGTGATGTCAGCAAACACGAACCGCTTTTTAAGCAAAAATTCAATTTTAATCAAATTTAAGCCGAATTAAGGTCTGAAAATTTCCAGGTTTTGTTAAATCATCATTCCGCACATAATATGTAAATTTGAAGCAAATTTGACCGTAAAAAGTTGCGTTTTTCGAAAAAGAAGGGTGTAGAAGCAGAAAAATGATGAAAAACAAGCTGAATATGCGAGATCTCCTCCTCCTTGGCTCTGATACCAATTGTAGGATCGGATTTCGACCTAAACGAGTCGTTCGGAAGAGCTCAACTCCGTTTCAAAGGCGGAAACAAGGAAACGGATGCGTACACAGCTTGTATTACACTCTAAACCTCTTGTATATTGATTTTACACTGTTTACGTTTACAAGGAAAACCGGCAATACCTCGGTACAAGATCTGAAAACTGTTACAAATGAAATGACAAAGTGACCTATATATACTAGTTGGGAACCGCTCATATGACAGTCCATAAAGGCGGTTCCAACAGATGCCGAAAAGGCGATTCCACCTACTTCCATAAAAGCGGTTCCACATGATTTCCTAAAAAACGATTCCCATGATGACTAATTTGAACCTTGACTTCATATGAACTCTTGATTATTGGACCTTTAAATGCAATCTCTTCATTGGACCATCATATGGTCCTATCATAACAAAAGGCCTTTTTAACATATTTACAACCCATGAGATTTGTCGTTTGTTGACTTTTTCATGCTTAGACATGTGATGACATCACATGTGATGTCATCAAGATGATGTCACATGAGATGTCATTTCTGACTGGATCCGCAACGAGACCGATACTCGACATTAGACGTAGTCGACAGATGACTGCACCAACAATACCAAAATCCAGTAACTGATTTTGAAGCCACAGGAGTTGGGCTGTACAGCTTGCAGCAGCAATGTATTCAGCCTCAGCAGTGATATTGAAACTGCTGCTTGCTTTTTGCTTTGCCAAGAAACTAAGCAATCACCTAAAAACTGGAACCCTCCTGAAGTGGACTTCCTTGTGGTGTGACATCCAGCAAAGTCACTGTCTGAAAAACCTGAAAGCTTGATATTCCCATTAGCTGGATACCAGATACCAAGTGTGGGAGCACCTTTTATGTATCTGAAGATCCTTTTTACAGCAAAGAGATTTGATTTTCTGGGAGCTGATTGACTTCTTGCACAGACACATGTTGCAAACATGATGTCTGGTCTAGATGCAGTTAGGTACAATAAAGACCCAATCATGCTTCTATAGAGTGTTTGGTCAATCAGCTCATCCTTTTCATCAGACATGACCAGCTTATTTGTTGCCATGGGTGTGCTGCATGGTTTACAATCATTCATATCAAATTTGGTTAAAAGTTCTTTAGCATATTTGCTTTGATGAATGAAAGTTCCATTTTGCATTTGTTGTACTTGGAGACCAAGAAAGCATTGCAGCTTACCCATTGCACTCATTTCAAACTCAGCTGTCATGAGTTCTCTAAACTCTGCACACATTTTGTTACATGTGCTTCCAAAAATAATGTCATCCACATAAATTTTGTGACAACTGTGCTCTTTAATCGATGAACAATGCAAAACAATGTTAGTTATCAATAAATCAATGTGTTTGGTGTTATTATATGTGTTTTATGTGTTTGATGATTTTACAATTCGACCCGATTCGATTTCAAGCTTTAAATCGCTTTCTGGAAAGTTATACGCAAACTGGTGCGTGAACGCAATCAGTTACACGTGACAAACACTCCGGAATAGTGAAATAGGCTTAACATACCTTAAATAACCTTCACATAACTTAGAAATAAGTTTTGGATGGTTTGGTGTGTCGAAAACAAGTTTGTTCGATCGAAGGGACTATTTGTGTCAAACTGCGAAACTATACCGATTCGTATGATGTCGAATAGTCCAGAACTTGATCATAAGCTAAACATACCATAAATAACCTAAACATAGCTTAAAAATAAGCTTTGAGGGGTTCGGTGTGCGAAAACATGCTTATTTGATCTTAAAGGGACTAAAAGTGTCAAAAACGGCGTAAGTTTGCATTTTCGCGCATATCTTACGTTCTGGACACATCTGGATATCCAAAATTTTTGTACACACTAAAATATTTTTATTTTAGTGATCGGCATGCAAAAATTCCATTCGGCACTTAGTTTGGTTCGTTTTCGCGTCCGTTTGAGTTTCGTCGTAATTTGACGAACAACGCGACCGTACGACCAAACGAACCGACATCCGTGATATTTCAGAGCATATTTCAGGTCCCCTACACTTTAACGACCTTGTGGAGCCTTGAAAATGACTTTACGGAGGTTAAAAACGTCAAAAACAAGCTTAAACACGTGCAGGGACCATTTCTGCCAAACTTTGAAAGTTCAGCCTACATCGTCGCGCTGCGCGACGACCGTAAGGCCTTGTGGTCGCACTACGCGACGATCACATCTGGGCAGAAAGTTTGTTTTCAGCATCAGTTTGTAAATTCAGGGGGCCTTTCTTGCAATTCCTTTGTGTGGTGACCAAGTTAGCACCTCTCCAAGCAAAGTATAGCTGTCAATTACACATGTATGGCCAGATTTGATTGCTTAATGGCTAAACAAACCACTTGGAATGATCCTAGAGCCTCACAACAACTATAAATAGCATGCCAAGTTCACTTCATTCCTTGCTCATTTCCTCTCTTCTCTTCTCTCATCTGCTTGGGAGCTTTTATAATCTGAATTGGGACTTTGTCTTCTTGTTGAAAAGATAGCAAGGACCCTAAGTGAGCTTCTTTCATGCTTTTTATTGGCTTTTTCCTTATGTAGTGCAGAAAGTCAAACGTTTGGCCAACAGTTTGACTTTCGGTTTTGACCATCAATTGGTCAAGTCAAAGTTCAATTGAACTTTGAAACGTGATTGTAATCACGATAGTTATAATCCTTCGTGATTATAGCTGCTGATTACCACGTTAGCTAGTTGTAGTGTCGAGTCAAAGTTTCGGTCAAAATGCGTTTTAGCACGCATTTTGCCTCGGAACTACTTTAGGGTATCAAAACACTTTGTTTTGATACCAAATCAGTAGGTTAGACATGTTTTGACATGTTTAACTCGACACTATTAGTTTGTGCTTGTTTAGGGTCGTAAGGTAAGCGGTCTAAACAACCGCTTACACTTTCGAACCCGACCCGTTTGGTCGATCTTTAGGATCCGACCAAGCACACTTAGTGAACATGGTTACATAGGTAATAACCACTGAGGTTATACCTTATGATCACATAGGATTGGTTAGTCATATGCTTGTTAGCTTGTATGCCCATAGGAAATGACCAAAATGCCCTTTTGAAGCATAAATCCGTATTTTGACTATGTGAACATAATTTGACATATAACCTGATTTAGTAACATGTTTAGGGATTATTGGGCATGTAAGACTTGGCTGTGACATTTGTGCTTGTAGTCATTGTAAACTATTCGGTTATCAATGAAATAAAGTTATTTGATCCCAATGTTTGTTTATTTATGTTTGATGTTTTTCATGTTTTGGCTTTTATTCGATTTCAAACCCTATATCGCTTTCTGGAGAATTATATGCAAACTGGTACGAAAACGTAATCAGTTATATGCAACAAATACTCCGGAACATCAATTTATGCTTAACATACCTTAAATAACCTTTACATAACTTAGAAATAAGTTTCGAAGGCTTTGGTATGGCAAAATCTAGTTTATTCGCTTACAGGGACTAAAATTGACAAACTGCGAAAGTATGCCAATCTGAACTGTAACGAACATTCCGGAACATGATCATAAGTTAAACACACCTTAAATATCCTTTACATAGCTTAGAAATAGGCTTTGAGGGGTTTGGTGTGCCAAAATAAACTTTATGCTCATTCAGGGACTAAAAGCGTCAAAAAGTGCATAAGTTTGCACTTTCGCGCATATCTTACGTTTTGAATACTTCCGGACATCCAAAAATTTATGTAAGCATTAAAATATTATGTTTTAATGTTTGGCATGAGAAAAATCCATTCGTCGCGCAATTTGGATCGTTTTTCGCGCTTATGCGCATTCCGTCGTAATTAAGCAAACATCGCGATCGTACGACCAAACGAACCGACATCCGAGATATTTTTGAGCATGGTTTGAGTTCCCTATACTTTAACTTCATTTTAGAGGCTTGAAGTGAGGTTAACGGGTCTTAAACGTGTCAAAAATGGCCTTAAACGCATGCAGGGACCAAAACTGTCATTTTGCAAAGTTTTTGCTGATCTGACATGGCTAGGCGGCCCACCTAGCATTTTGGTAATTCTCACGCGGGCCGCGTGAGGTCCCCAGAACTGCAAAAACAGTTTTAACAGCTGCTAACAGCTGTTATGCACTCAAAAACCCATTGCAAATGGTATTTTCGAATCAGGGGACTGAAATAATGGGCTCAAATGGTTTTTAAAAACTATGGGTACACATGGATGGCCAAGATCGAAGCACGCTTTGCGAGAAACGATCTTAACGGTTCACCAAATCCTATATATACCCCTCCATGTCTTGCCCATTTCCCTCACACTTGAATTCAGAGGTTGCTCTCTAAGTTGGGGTGCTTTGACACTTCATACCTGAGAGTACTCGGAATTCAATCTTGCGGGGACCCGTTGTAAGTATTCTTTCGTTCTTTTATTGCTTTTCGAGTCCGAAAGTCAAACTTTGTTTGACTTTCTGCATTGACCAATTTATGGTCAATGCGAAGTTCGTTTGAACTTCATAACGTGAGCGTAATCACGTTGGTTATAGTCCCTAGCGACTATACCTACTGATTACCACGTTATCTAGGCTTAGTGACGAGTCGTAGTTTTGGTCAAAATGCGTTTTCTTGCGCATTTTGTAACCAAACTACTTTAGGGTATTAAAACCGTTTGTTTTAATACCAAACCTGTTCTCTAAACATGTTCTAGCATGTTTAGCTCGTCGCTTTTAGTTTTGTGCTTGTCTAGGGTCGTAAAGGTAAGCGATCTAAACAATCGCTTATGCTTACGAACCCGACCCATTTGGTCGATCATTAGGATCCGACCAAACACATTAGGTGACCATAGTGTATAGGGAATAACCTTCCGAGGTTATACCTTATGGTCACGCCGTTTAAGTAGTTGTATGACAAGTGGTTCTTATGCCTTAGGTAAATTACCAAAATGCCCTTTTTACACTAAAATTCATTTTAAACTTATGTAACATAATTTTTTGACACCTAAACTGATTTAGAAACAATATTAAGTGTGTTAAGGCATATCTTGCTTGTCATAGGGCTAGTTAGGCGTTTCAAGCGCGTTTTACGCAAACGACGCGTTAAAGTAGCATAAGCTACCTAAGCGGGTCGTAACGGGTCAAAAGCACTTAGGATAAGTTTCGTTTTAGTATGTAGGCTTTGTCAAACCATATTACATAAGTTCCCACACTTATTTGGTTTGAGAACCCTCGTACTACCCGATCCTCCGATAGGTCCGTTTATTAATGTAGATGCCTTTATAGGTGCCGTTTGATTCCGTGATCTTCTAAAATTGCTTGGTGGTTGTTCTACGACTTCTAAGCAATCTCAAGTGAGTACATAGTCCCCTCTTTTACTGTTTTCCAAACATTTTGGGGTGAAACACATGTGCCTACTTGTTACTTTCATGATTTCATGCTTTTATATCATATACTTGCTATGTTCATTAATACATCGATTTACATGACATTTTACGTTACGGATGTTCGTTTAGCGCATACTTAGTATATTTGTTTTACATGACATTTTCATGCTTACATTTTGGGTATGACATTTGGTTTGTTTAAGTGGGACAATATACATTCATTAACATTGATCACGCCGCTCGTTAGTATGTAATGGTACCATAGGAATTGACAACTCCCGTTCCTGAAATCCTGGGTATGTTTGGATTGGAAGGAATGACCGAATTCGATTAAAACATTTAGACAGATAGACCTTTAATTTGTTTAAAGGTTTATCACCACAGTTGCAAGGCTTGGATGTATGCATTTTCACAATACCGCATAAATGTCTGTATTCATTATAGCATGCATTTTCCACAAAACATAGCGTTGATTTAAACCATGTTTTACTTCAATACACTGTTTTGTGCATTTTTCCTATGGTTTAGTTGATACATATTTCACTAACCATACATTGACATTTTGATTACACATTACATGGTTGATATTTGACATAGACAATGTTGATATTGATATATATACATTTTGACATGGTTTTCACAATAACATTGGGCAAATAGTTTAGACATGGGCAACTTTCATTGGGTGGTTTATTTAAGTCATTCAACTTGGACTTATTCATTTTTTTTACAAATAACATATTTTTCACAAGACATTGTTTTACAACACTGTTCGATATATATATACAAACTCATTTTACTTAGTTATTCATTTAACCTTACATTACTTTTTCACATATCATCTACTTTATAATCGCTTATCGAATGATTTATAAAACAAAACATGTTACAAGGATCATGACTGACTTTGTTAAACAACCCTTTTCTAAAACCTAAGTCATGAATCCTATTTTCACAAAACCTATGTTACTCACTGGCATTTTTATGCTAACGTACTTTATTTTCACATGTGTTTCAGGAGCTAATGCATAGCTTGATCGTGATACGCTAGGGTGGACTTGGGCCTTAGTGACTTTAAAATGAAGCTAGTCTAATTAAAACATGTTATGTACTCTCTGTTTCAGTTGTTTCAAGACAATGTACCTCTTTCATTGATAAATAAAATATAACTTTAAATGCCATGGTTGTGAAACAATAATTCTGTTACAACACTCCCCGATGTTTCCGCCACGAATTGATGTTTTACGTGGTCGGGGTGTGACAGAAGAGTTGGTATCAGAGCCAATGGTTATAGGGAATTAGGTTATTAGTAATGCTTTGACCTAGACTATAACCTTTCTAGGACCCCAACACAAGTTGTCTTGTGTTTAGATTTTAAAACATGCACTTCACCTATCCTTAGGTGATCATCAAAACAAGAACCCAGATTTCTAAAACGATTTCTGAAAAAACAATCCTCCATTTTTTTTTCAAATGATCCATTTTATTGTTTTGAACCCTATTGACTTTTCAAATTGATTTTGGAAATTTATCATTTGCTTTAATGATTCTTTTGGCCTTGTGCCTTTCGAGTTTTCAAAATCCCGTCAAAGTTTGGGTCTAAATGATGTGAACACGTGCAAACTGGAAGGGTGAATGCATGTACCCTGGGTTTTCTGTCTAAGGCTAGAGTGTTCGTACAAATCCACATAATCGGACCAGTCACTCTTACCTGGGAACTCTTGGGGTGAGTGTTCACTTATAGGCGAGCATGTCTTCGTTAAGCATTGTTTATGGACCCATTTACTTTGATTAGTCACTGTGCGTCATTTGTTTGCTTTGTGATACAGACAAATGACCACCATCCTTGCTTTGTTGATTTTGTTTCATCTCGTTCTTTTCATCTAATCTTCTCACTCATTCCTCTCGTGTTTTTCCTCTTTTTAGCATGCCTCCTCGACGCGAAAATCAGCTACCCAATGCCGAACTGGCGGAAATCATCGCACAGCATATGGCTGCGGCGTTCCCGAATCTTATTGCTCAGTTTAACCAAGCAAACGTCAATCAGAACGCTCCTTGTAACTTTAAGAGTTTCAATTCGGCTAAACCACTCAAGTTCAGTGGTACCGAAGGAGCAACTGGGCTTCTTCAATGGTTTGAGAGCATTGAGAATACTTTTCGTCATGTCCAGTGTCCTGATAATCGCAAGGTCGAGTTTGCTTCAAGTGTCTTTCAGAAGAGGGCGTTGACATGGTGGAACGGGATTATGAGAGATCGTGGTGCTGAAGTCGCTTTAGCACAAACGTGGGCTGAGTTAAGGACTCTCATGATGAGTGAGTTCTGTCCTCGTCATGAATTGCGAAAGTTGGAAAGGGAGTTTGACGATCTGAAACAGGTTAGTGGTGAGCACCGGGCGTATACTGATAGATATGAAGAGTTGAGTTTGCTATGCCCAACAATGGTCACCCCACTTGACAAGGCTATCGAAAGATACATCGATGGTCTACCTGATTCTGTGCAAGACATCGTTACTGGGAGTAAGCCTACCACTGTCCGTCAGGCCATTGAGTTAGCTGCGACATTAACAGAATCGCAGGTCAGAAAGGGTAAATTACATATGAAGGGTGACAAGGGTAAGAAGCAGGATTCTGACAAGAAGGATAGCAAGAAAGGTAAGAAGGGGAAGGATTCTGGCTCATCAAGGGGCTCTAGGAAGCGAAAGGCTTCCCAAAATTTTGCCATCACTGCCCAACAGAACCAGGCAGCTCCCAATCAGCCAGCGCAGCCTCCCGCGAAGAAGCGGTATGAAGGGAATGCACCTTTGTGCAATAGGTGCAATAGTCATCATCAGCAACAACTCCCGTGTCGTTTCTGTACCAGCTGTGGGAAGTCGGGTCATCTTGCAGAAGTTTGTCGTTTTGCTCGAAATCAGGTAGCTCAACCACCTGTTCAACAGCAAGCTGCACGACCTCACTACCCTCCCGGCTCATGCTTTAATTGCGGAGACCTGACTCATTATCGAAACCAGTGTCCAAGGCTGGTTAATGCAAATCCAGTTCAGGCTCAGGCTCGTGGACGAGCTTTCAATATGAATGCTGTTGAGGCGCAGGCAGACAACGAAGTGGTGAACGGTACGTTCTTAGTTAATAATCAACCTGCGTCTGTTCTTTTTGATTCAGGGGCCGATAAAAGTTTTGTGTCTTTATCTTCGAACCATTGCTTCGCGTGTCTAGAACAAAACTAGGTAAACCTTTGACTGTTGAAGTTGCGAATGGTGAACCCATTGTTCTTAATTCCATTCTTCGCAACTGCCAATTAAACCTTAGCAACCATCTTTTTCCTATTGACCTCACGCCTATGCGTCTTGGAAGTTTCGACATTATTGTGGGTATGGATTGGTTAGCCAAGCATCGCGCAGAGGTGGTTTGTTTTGAGAAGATCGTTCGTGTGCCGCTCCCGTCAGGTGAGATCCTACAGGTTCGTGGTGACAAACCTGTTAGTAGCCTCAAGCTTATGTCTTGTTCTCAAGCTCGGAAGTATCTGCGAAAGAACTATGTGGCCTTCTTGGCACATGTTACGGCAGATAAAGACCAAGGTAAGTCTATTCAAGATATCCCTGTTGTTCGAGATTATCCGGAGCTGTTTCCAGAAGAATTACCTGGTCTACCCCCAGCACGCCAAGTCGAGTTCCATATCGATCTCGTACCTGGTGCAAATCCTATTGCTAGAGCTCCGTATCGCCTTGCACCATCTGAGATGCAAGAGCTATCTAAGCAGCTTCAAGAGCTTTCTGACAAAGGTTTTATCCGTCCTAGTTTTTCTCCTTGGGGTGCTCCCGTTCTTTTTGTCAAGAAGAAGGATGGATCCTTTAGAATGTGTATCGATTATCGTGAGCTGAATAAGCTTACCATCAAGAATCGATATCCCCTACCTCGCATTGATGATCTCTTTGACCAGTTACAGGGTGCTACTTGCTTTTCGAAGATTGATCTTCGTTCTGGGTATCATCAACTTCGTGTGCATGAAGAGGATATTCCCAAAACAGCATTTCGCACTCGATATGGGCATTATGAGTTCACAGTCATGCCATTCGGTTTGACCAATGCTCCTGCTGTTTTCATGGACTTGATGAATAGGGTCTGCAAGCCTTATTTGGATAAGTTCATCATCGTTTTCATTGATGATATCTTGATTTATTCTAAGACACGAGCTGATCATGAGCATCATCTTCGTCTTACTCTGGAACTCCTAAAGAAAGAACAACTTTTTGCCAAATTCTCCAAGTGCGAATTTTGGCTTAAGGAAGTTCAATTTTTGGGACATTTTGTCAACGAACAAGGTATTCAGGTAGATCCCTCCAAGATCAGTGCGATTAAGGATTGGGATACGCAACTACTCCTACTGAGGTTCGTTCTTTTCTTGGTCTTGCGGGTTACTACCGCCGCTTCATTAAAAACTTCTCGAAGATTGCAGTTCCCCTAACTGCTCTAACTCAGAAAAACAAACCCTTTGAATGGGGTTCTAAGCAAGAAGAAGCGTTTCAGACCTTGAAGCAGAAGCTTTGTGATGCACCTATTCTAACTTTGCCTGAGGGCAATGATGATTTTGTCGTCTTCTGTGATGCATCGAAATTGGGTCTTGGCTGTGTTCTGATGCAAAGGAACAAAGTCATAGCCTACGCATCTAGACAATTGAAGGTACATGAGAGAAACTACACCACTCATGATCTTGAGTTAGGTGCAGTTGTTTTCGCTCTCAAAATCTGGAGACACTATTTGTACGGTACAAAATGCGTGGTTTTCACTGACCACAAAAGTCTCCAGCACATCTTCAACCAGAAGGAACTCAACATGAGGCAAAGACGTTGGGTCGAACTCCTAAACGACTATGATTGCGAAATTCGCTACCATCCTGGTAAAGCGAATGTCGTGGCTGACGCATTAAGTCGTAAGGAACGTACTCTGCTTCATTGTATTCGTGATCAATCTGCTATCCAAGCTCGATCCGATATCCAAGCGCGCATTTCTCAGGCTCAGCATGCTTGTGTTTCAAAGGACTTGATGGGAAAGGAATTACCCTATCACATTAAGCCTGATCTTGTTCTGAAGGAAGATGGATCGTATTATTTCATGGACCGTTTGTGGGTCCCAAGCCAAGATAATCTTCGTGCTTTGCTTATGGATGAGGCCCATAAGTCTCGTTATTCTATTCATCCTGGCTCAGACAAAATGTATAAGGATCTTCGTACTCGGTATTGGTGGCCTGGTATGAAGAAAGACATTGCCTTATACGTTTCAAAATGCCTTACTTGTCTTAAGGTTAAGGCCGAACACCAGCATCCTTATG